>NC_056733.1:559752193-559807193 GCF_019279795.1 Protopterus annectens
TTGAAATACCCATGATCTGCCCTTGACACATCCAAACTAAGATGTGTCCAGTGTTTGGAGATTCACAATAAGTCTTTCCATGGTTTTGCATATAAGGCTGGTTAGACTTCTGAGTCTGTAATTGCCTGGGTCTGTGTAAGGTCCTCCCTTATGAAATGGAATGATTGAAGCTGTTCTTCATTCAGTTAGTACAAAACCTGCATGGAGGCTGAGATTGAGAATAATTGTTAGGGGCATGGCTAAATCACACTTCACGCTATTTAAGATGCATCTGGGGATACTGTCAGGAGCTAATGATGCAGTATTATTAGCTTTTGATAGCACTTTTACGACTTTGTCTTGTGTGATAGATGGAGGTGAACCAGTTTTAGGTATATCTTGGGGGACATACAGAAGGGAGAGAAAGGTAAATTTAGAGCTAAATGTATTGGCCAGTAGGTTCACTATATCTTCAGTTTCCATGTAGGTCAGGTCACACGCATTGCTGTGTTGTGCTTTTCAGATTATGAACATAGCTAAAAAATGCCTTGCGATTGCCTTTGGCTTGGGTAGCTATTTTAGCCTCAAACCTGTCTTTGGTGGACTTTAAGCTCCTGAGTTGTTTGTTTATATCAGTGACAAGGGCTCTAACATTCTGGGAATTCGTCTTCTTGCTTTTGGTCAAAATTATTTTCATTTTATTATGAAACTTGTTGATGTTGTGGTTCCACCATGTGGGTTTGTTTTTGAGGTTTGCCCTGCATTTGTTCCTATGAGGTACAGCTGATGAATACATACATGATACATGGTACATGAATGATTTACACACTGCCCCCCTGCATGCTTCTGTTGTCCAGTATGCTGAAGACTCCACACTAAGCTGCTCTGTGAAGAGTCTAACGACCCTACAACAAATAACACAACAATCTTTAACTTCCTTTGAAACTTGGTTTGATAACTTGTAACTCCTGTTAAATGCCAAAAGAAAAACTAAACTCATGCAACTTATCCCTACGCTGTCTAACTCCCTAAAACATAACTTCTCTATTTCTTACAAACATAGCAAATAGAAAAAGTGACACACATCCCGTCACTTGGAGTTATCATAGATGATCAAATGAAATTCGACCACCCCATAACTCAAGTCATTAAAAAGGCTCATCAGAAGCTTGTCACATTGTATAGAGAGCCAGACAATTCCTCAGTGATATCGCTTGGGCTGCCATTGCTACAGGTTATCTACTTTCAACAAAAGTATGCTTCTGCACTTTTTACCAGCTTAAACAATGTTATAATAAAATAGCTACATTTGTTACAAACATGGCCTATAAAACCCAGTACTATTCAGCTCTCATATATTTAAATTGCCTACAACTCCCTCTTGCCCTCTGTTTTGCCCAGCTGCAGGTAATACACAAACTACTCTATAAGCCTGTACAGTGCCCTAGTCATGCAGGTCTCATACTTCTCTACTCAGCTACTGATACAAAGTACAACCAAATCCAAGAACAAGGGCTGGCGAGTCACTGTACTCTAACCTAAGTACTAAAAAATGGAACTCCCTTCCTTTTTCAATAAGAGAAACTGGAAACTTCTGTACTTTTAAATCAGAACTAAAGCCACAAGTAAAACAGACTTGGCTCTGCACCTGTGTCACTCCTGGCTAATCACCTGCTTCTCCATGACAGTACTGCATCAACAATCCATGCCTTAATTATATATATTTGAAAACAGTATACTTCTCATCCTTAATTTTTAACTGTCAATGTTAAACATACATGATATGTTAAAATTGTTTAAACTTGTATTACTATTTATGTTTATTTTTGCATCATTGTTCTTATCTGGAACTTTTCTTACCAGGCCTCCCCAAGCCTCCACTGAAAAGGGGTTTGTTGCCCAGCTGGACTATCCCAGTCAACATATGGAACAAATAAGTAAGTAAGTAAATAAAGAAATGTACATAAATATATGTATGCGTGTGTGTGTGTGTCTGTGTGTGTGTGTGTGTGTGTGTGAGTATGTATACACACACACACACACACACATATATATATATATATATATATATATATATATATATATATTTAGATACATATCTATATCTATCTATATATAGACATACATGCACACACACAAAAAAGTGTGGCAAACTTTAATGTGTAACAGCTTCTGTGGTACCTCCCACTCCTACGGCAGTCTAGGGTGCAACCACTTCAGGCCACTCTACCTATGGCAGCACTGTTCATGAGAATGGAGATGCCAGTGGCATTATTCACCATTCCAGGCAGGTAATGCCATGCATCCACTTCTCACAGTATTATCCAGCAGGTGCTCAACAAAATCTTTGTGTGGCAAGAATAGGAATAGTCTACTTTTTTGGTACATCACACTGAATCTTTGTAGTCCTCACTGACAGAAAAACCTATGACTATCCACAGAACGGACACAAAACGGAAGTACTGGCCCTTCAAAAGCAGTCAATCGCAATGTGGAATTGCTAAAAAGAAACTTCTTTCTCTAATTGTATCCAAAGTCACCACAACCACAGGTACAAACCAACACTAGTTAAATTCAGCCACGCTGTTCCAGAAATCAGTCCAAGTGTTACCACAGCTCTAATGTTTATTCACTCCGACTATTCTATCAGGGCCACTCAAGAATCAAAACGGTAACTCCCTACATACAGATATACATTCGTGAATCATGTGCCATGCAATGTAATGCTGAACTGAGACACAAACTCATGGTCGCTGTATCATGGCGCTATGAATTTACACATGACATATGCACACTCACACAGGTCACATGCTTAATGGTTACTGTGAAGCGAATGACTAGCACCAAAATGTGTAGGTAGCACACTGCTCACTTTCCATTATTCACAGACAGCAGTTTTAACTGGCTTCATTAGCCTACCCACTGTACAATTGAGCTCTTGTTAACATGATATAAACTGTGCCATTTTGTGCTACAATGACTATAACTATACAACTTTGAAAAAGAGGAATTTTAATAATGTCTTTGAGAATGTGGAGTTTCCCAGAATTTAGGAAGGCGTTCTGGATACAGGACATCAGCAACACATGCTGCATGTAAATAAGAGGGAGGCAGACATCATGATTTATGTTTAAGTGGGATCCCATCACACTAGCAAGGCAATGCACCATCTGCCTGCATCTTGGAGTGGGGGGTTAAAACTGTGAAGACAGGGAAATATGGGTAGGACTTGCCCCAAGCGGTGTGGAGTTTCAGGACTATATATTTAAGGTATAGCTACCATATGTAAATGGGGGGGGGGTCGTACATAGCATTAGCTGCAATTCATAATCATGTGCATAAATAGGGGATTTTGTGCCCGTAGCATACCATATAGATCAACTGACTGACATTTTCTGCTTACAGATGAACAGGTACTGGCATGGACACCTGACAGAAGCAACAATTTCTAAAGTTCGGTAACTTAGGGAGGGAAGTGCTACTGCAGTCCCTCAAAACAACTGTCGTGCACTTCCTGGGCATAGATCCCACAGACAAGTATTAGCAGGGCCACATTTGTCAGAGACTGGTGCAGGATATGAATATTGTCGATGGCCATAACTCAGCATGACAGTATGGTGAAAGATTAAAGGTTACTGTTATATCTTTGTATAAAGGACAAGATATTGGGAAATTGCAGAAGGCAGGACCATCACATGGGGTGAAGTGGATCATTGGGGTTGAGGACTTTTTGATTTTATTCACCATATAGGAGGAAAGGGCCCTCATATCTGATGGTGCTTCGAAGTGGGAGATGGTATTGCATCAATGTCTTATGCATCAATAGGTGATTACTTTACTTTACCTTGAAAGAAAGAACCAATCAGACCCACCCATATATATGCCCATCCAGGCCCGTCTGGTCTGCAACTGATCTGCAACTGCAACAACCTGAAAGACATGGAATGTTTGACAAGGTATGTTATAGAAGTGCTTTTCATGTGTATGAGTATGCATGCCACAGGGAGTTACAAGACATATGTCAGTGTGGGCTGACAGTGCTGTCTGGTATAATATACGTGTCAATTCTTTCACAGGCTCACTACTCGAGGGTCCAGCAGAGTAGTATAACACACGGCTGTTGCCAACAGGGCATTTTTGTCTAACAATAATAGTAACATGAATGTAGCACAGTTTGGAGACAAAATAGCAAGTTTACAGAGGGAAGGATCATCAACATTCACTACTGCATAGTCCCCTGTTGATGTACAGGCTGAGCATGCAAAAAATCAGTTCACATGACCCTTTAAAAATGTATCTTTCTTCATTCCAAAAGCATATGCTCTGTACTCCACATAATAATCTCCTTTCTTTTTAAAATGTGTTGGTGTTCCTCCATTCCTCATTCTAAGAGTGGAACCACTCCATAGCCTATGGACAGACTGAGTTATAAACATATCTCTTTTAAATGTTTTGTTAATTTCTACCCAATGCAGTGGACCCCTGCACCTATTTTTGCAATACCGTATATCAAAAGGACATTCCAAGATCATTTCGTAACTGAGTGTTCATTTGGGCTTTAAAAGCCTCTTAGGTATCTATGGGAAGTACTCTTTTACTACTTTTACTTAATTATAATAGTACAAGTTCTTAAAACTTTTGTTGGTCCTACTAGTGACTTGTATAAACTCTACAAGTGCCCCCAGTACACACAGTTTCTGCCATGCACACCTCCTGTCATACCCTGGGATATATATATTCTCCATAGGGGAATGCAGCACTGCCATGGCTTCAGGTCTACCCTTGATGTGTCTGTGGCCCTTGGCATTAACCATGAATGTGCACATCACTGTGGAAATGGTCAATGTGCTCTTTGGTTGACAAGACAAAATGCAGTCTCTGCACAGTGATATGGAGTTCAGAGACAAAGAGTACACAGTTCTGCTGAGGTCATTGGTGGCAAATGATGCCTCTACAGTTGCCTCTATGAGACACAGTGCAACTGCAATCCAATCTAGCTTAGCAAGCCATACAGTAAATGGCCATAGAAGGGCCAGATGAGATGTAGTCAAGCACAGGCTGCCCACACTCAGACTACACAGACTGTTGGCAAGACAGCATCTATGTTTGTGAGCACATGCCATGCTACTCCCACAGGTCAAAGGTGGCACCTCGTCTCCAGCTCAACACCTTAATCAGACTGCTTATGCATGGTACTGTAAGTTCTAGCCCTATCCTGTTGCCTGCAGGCACAGTGACTGCCTCCTTTAGTCATGGGACATTGCCCAGGCCATGGACAACTTTGCTGCTCAGGCTCAGATCATGGGATGCTCTTTCACGGTGCAAGTGCATGGTCCCAGAGTACTACTTCTTTCCTGACATGGACAGCATAATTTCCCAACACCAGAAGCCAATACAATAACATTAAAGGTTACATTATGGAAGCCTGACCCTACCATTGTAGGATGTGAGCCCTGCCTTTCACTATCTCTGAGAATATGTGGCTGCCATGTTTGCTTCCCATGACTCTACCCCATAGTATACTGTTGCAGTCACCCGTCACTGTCTTCTCCACTGACTTATCTGTGCAAGTGATGATGACTTTACCCTGCCCACCTCCTAACCTGTGTGGGTATTGTGATGCCTAATGTACAGCACAGTTATTCCATGCACTGCCCTGCAATATAACACCACATGCATAATTTTGTTCAGCATTGTCTGTGTAATGACTCATAGTTGTTGACCAGATGCTACTTCTTTGACATGTGTTGCAGTGTATTCTGCCCAGTTCTGCCTTGGCTGTGGTATTGCTGCTGTATGTTTCTTATTTGAATTCTTGTAACCATCTTCCATACCTACACCACTGGCCATAGCTCATTCTAATGTATCACTGTTTTACTTTTATCCCATTCAGCCACAGTCATATGCACCCACTCCCTAGTCTATACAAGTGAACTTCTATCTGCAACCAAAGCTACTTATTCTTCCAGCGAAAAACAGCCTTCTGCATAGTTATAACATAAGAGTACAACCTCCTTGGTTTTACACACCACCACCACCACATGTGCAAACTCTCTGCTCCTTCTTTCCCACATTTCCAATGTGTCCACATCCATAAACACTTTCCATTTCAAACTGATTAGAGATTTGCACACCTATACAATGACCTCTTTTTGAAAGCACCTATTGAGCTCATCATGTTCAATCTGATTCAGTCTGCCAAGAATCATCCCATATCTTATTCTCCATCCATATCTGACTCTCACTAATTAAATTATCCTTCAGCCTATTCATCCCCCATATGTCCTCTTCCCATCACTTAAAATTCTGATAATTTTCACCATCCTGCAAATTTCCTGCCCCATCTGTGGAATAGACTTCACATATATGTCAAACAGAGTATGTCGCTGACCCTCTTCAAGCCCAACCTTGATGAGTGGATGGGAAAACACAAATCTGTCCTAGTGGATCCACCTGTGTCCTCATTGACAGGGACAACAGGTGCTGACTGAGGTTTCTTTTTTGGGGATAAAATCTTGGCTAGGCTTGTTAGGGCCCCAAGGCCATTAGCCTAGTAACCTCCTATGATCCTATGATCCCATCCCAAGCTATTCCCTCTGCACTTGTTGCCCTTTGTTCTTTCCCTCCACTTTGTCTGGATCAAATATTTTGAATCCCCCTTTCCAGCCGGTTACCCTTCATCCAATGATTTACTATCAGAATTTCGAACGGAAACATAATTTCCATTCAAAACACCGAATACAAAAAACGAATATCAAAATGTCTCAATGTCGAATCAGCTGAACAAATTCAACAGATTTGACACTGTTGCCGAACAGATCACGTGATGTCTGTATAGGAGCTCAGGTAAAGGAAACTCTTATATCTAACATCACATTTTTGCAGGGGGGCAAGCCCCCCTGCACCCCCTGCTAACTATATATTCCAACCCTGAGATCGCAGTACAGTAAGGAAAAGGATGAACTTCCCAAACCGCATTGTACTGTGATCTCTGTACAATTCTTTGAGTTTATATTAGTGAATGCACAGTGGATTCACTAATATAAACTTTTGAACACTGAGATGTTCAGCCAGATGGAAATTCGAACATCTGTGTTTCGAGTTTTCCATCTGTGGGCATCTCAACTCAACATTCTGATATTAAAGCCATCTAACAATATTGATGCTTCACTTCAGCAAATTCTTAAAACACTCCCTCACTCTCCTTTTTGTACAGGTCTGACCACTGAGTTATCCCCCTCCCCAACCATCACTGCAGAACTTTCCTTCAATGTGCAAGCAACCTCTCTACTCCCATCATGTCCAAACTCTGATTCCAATCAAAAAATAGTATATCCCTAGATGCTTTCTTGCTCCCTCTACCCAGTTTGTGGGCCCCCACACACTACAACTCAATGCCCCATTCCCACTTTACCCAACTCAGTTGCAAGTTCTCCTAATCCTTCAGACTCAGACTAATGTTAACTGCCACTGCACATTTAATGAGCTGTGGCATTCCCAATCCACCCATATGCCAAATAGCCATTAGATTTTGTTGCTGACTCTCACCCTTTTTCCTTTCTGTATGCACAGATCAAATAGCATTTGCATGCCTAACAATACTTTAACAGTCATTAATGTATGAGAATGCCTTAACAAGCATAAACCTTGCTGGAGAATCAGAAATCCGACTGCTTCAGTCCTGGCAGTTTGTAATTCAACCATTCTGAGCAATGCATCCAATACTTTACTTTCTGTTGCACCTCCTCCCAACTGTTTTGTATATTTCTGCCAATGCAGCATCTTTGTATTTTTAATAACTCTAACGCTCATGTTTTTTGCCTGTCCCCTTCCACTAATAATACTACAGACATACAGCAATATTAGCATATTTTCTTATATGGTCACCTTCTGCAGAGTTGCATGCATATTCCTATTGTTTTACTTCAGAATATTATTCCTCCATTAGTGGCTAATCATACTACTGCTTCTACTCCTCAAAATCCTTCTTCATCTATTGTCCCAATTTGTGTTACCTACACCTTTTGGGAATACCGATATTGGAATGTATCAAACAGTGGATCAATGGTAAAACTAAAGAAGGGAAAAGGGGGTTACGTCCATTGTTATATCATCAGCTTTGGACAACTGCTTTTGCATTTTCCTCTCAAAGCGGAAATAGTGTCAAAATAGTGTCAGTGTTAGTAGTAACTCTGTTTTTTAATTTCTCTAAGCCTTTTTGGTTTCTAATACAGTGACGGGAATGGACCCCATTCCTAAGTCAAAGTAGGATTAAAGTTCATGAAATTAATATTGTTTCAGTCTTTGATGATAGCCAGAAGTGCTCTTCACAGCATCACAATGTGCCCCGTATTGACTCCTTCTGCACTTCATATGGAGTTACATGTATCAGTAACATATCCAAATACGATTGCAAATTCTTTTTTATAAGACGTGTTGCTCCTACTACTATGCAAGCAGTATTCTCTATGACATCATCAAAGAGTAAGGATTGCATCATTTCCTTTTCACATAATGAGAAGCATCAACAAATGCTCATTCTGTCCCTCCCAGTTCAGCTCTAATCAGTTCCCTAAAACCGGTCAAGGGCATCACTGCCATAACAAGGAAAAATTTACAGCTGCTATTCAATGGGTTAGCAGGTGAGCATAAATCTTCTTTTGGTCACCTGTCTCTGCCATTCTGTAATCTTCAGCTGTAAAGCCCCCTTATTAACTTAAAAGTTTCTCTTTTCTGCACTAGCATGGTGGTTTTCAACTGGCTGTACCAACTCTAGCTCCTGAATACTCATTCTCTGTCTTAATAATCAGAATCAGAAGTTACAGCATCAGTTGAGGATGTACAAAAGTCTGAAGCAACAGTTATAATTTCTGACCTAACCCTTTACTAGCTGCTCTAAAGAATTATACTGGAAATCGAATGTCTGGAAATGTATGCTTATTTACATCTGGGCCAAGGAAGAAGATATCCTAATGATGTAAATTGTTACCTGCAGACTCCTCACACATTCTTAATTGTCACCATAGCAACACTTGCATCCTTTTCTCTGGAGCTGTAGACAGGTGATCAAAATCTCTTTTCCAAAAGGTTAGTCACCAAGCTCTGAGATGCTACTCAGATATAGGCTGAGGGCTTTGCAGACTGATGTCCTAACTCAAAATTCTCATGATGATGATCCAGTTAGCAAATTACTGTACAGTAGTTCTAATGGAAGTCCATTGAACCACCTTTACTTAAATGTATTTCTCTCACTGAATAGTTGGAATGGAAACACCTTTGACACTTTCAGTTTTCTAATCTTCAACAGAATTGTGTTGCTCTGTGGAAAGACCGTGCAGATGGCTTATTGTACTGAGATATACTAGCATAACACTGCATCCAGCATTATAAGCTCACAGAAGAGAAAGGCTACATGTACATATATATTCTGATGCCTGCCAGCCTTTCCTTTTTGGAGATTTACAAACCTGAACATTTCAGCTTTCCTTAGCAATCCTTTTAGCTACTTTGTTGTTTTGGTCTATAGACATAATTCCTTTTCCATGACGTTCAGCCAAAGGGGCTTTTTGGATGGCACAGTCATGGCAAAAATACTCCATGTTGGAATCTTGATGTAGAAACTCTCTATAGGGTAGTAATCCCACAGAATATAATCAGAATAAGCAGAGTCAGCTCCATGGCATGCAGGGATAAAACCCTGATTATGACCCAGACACCCCTCACTCGATTAGTGGTCCAAACCCTGGAGGAGTTGGCTAGGCAGAGAGTGAAGAGTGACAAAGTGGTGCCCACGTGTCTCTTTGGGAGGAAAGGGCAGGGTGTGCAAGTCCAGACTGCAAACTCAATTTGATTCCCTGGTTTATACCATGGATCAGTGCAGGTGCTTACCTTCATTGGGTAGGGAGGCTGGGATGACAATATTTGCTGAAGAGGGTAGTTGCTCCAGGCAGAAAGTATTAGAGGACACAGTTAGGAAGAGCAGTTCCGGTGTTCTTTCTGCACTAGCATTTCTGAATTCCAATACAGAAAGGCAATTCAGATCTTCCTGTATGCTAAGCAATAATAAGGTGAAGTTTTTTCTTTTTAATGGAACAGTGAAGGGTTATCTGTAGCAGGCTGATTACTATGAGTGCTGCAATTGGCTTACTACAGTAAAGTTCTGTTTTCTTTTTTTTTTTCTTGATTGGCAGAGGTGGAGGGGGTGGATGGATCTATCTGTATTAAGCCAACTGCTACAAATGTAGCATTCAGCTTCCTACAGTAAAAAGCTGAAGTCCTTTTTTTCTCTTCACATTTGAAGAACTAAGGGTAGTGGGACACTGCCGGGACCAGTACTGGCTGCTAGATGAGCCAGCTATGACTCTGCATACCACTATTTGAGCCTCCAACAGGCATGTTTAGGGAAAGCTTAGTAGGACTAAGTTAAAATCTTTGATTCTCTACGGATAGCCATGCCAGTCTTCTTACTTCACCTCACCCCTAAAATAATGAATGGCCCCGGAGCTCTCACCTCGCAGAAATAAACAGTCCAACAGAGTGTATGAGGAGACAGCTTGGTGGTCAGTGAGAATCAGAAGGAAAACATGACACAAAAATAAAATGAATGAGCAGCCAGTATCAGCAGCAAATGTACAGTCACATGACACAGTGCTTGTCGACACAAGCTGAAGGGGCTTATGTGTTCTATATATCCACCAGTTTTTGACAGAAATCAGTGTGAAAGTACAGTTGTGTACACTTACCACAAACGTAGATGTTCGAGTGTATTCACTGTTGCAGTCATTACATTTGGGTAATCCTGCTGGCAGGTTGCCCTCAGCCGGCCTGAATTCCAAAGTCTTGGGTCCTGCGTCGGCTGCTGTCGCCCCCTCCCTGACATCAGGTCATCAGGGATATAAAAGAAGTAGCCAACGCCATTTTCTTCAGTTTTTCTTGCCCCAGATGTCAGGTGCCCCCAAAAAGGGTAGCCAAACTTTATATAAATACACCAATATAAATTTTACCTTCATCTATAAACAAATACACCACATAGGTAGTATAAATCAGAGAAGGAAAGGTAAGATCCAAAAGAAAAAAGGGGGAAGGTGGGTGGGTAACCTGGACTGCAACAGTAAATACACTCGAACATCTACATTTATGGTAAGTGTACACAACTGTACTATGTTCTTTGTGTTTCACTGTTGCAGTCATTACATTTGGGTAAAATCCCAAAGCTATGGTTGGGGGGCTGGTACTAGACAGTGGTAGGAGCGGCTAAGAGGCCCTGCAGAACTGCACTGGCAAAGCCTGCCCTGGATTTAGAGTAGAGTGGCAGATGATAGTGCTTTGTAAAGGTGTGCACTGAACTCCAAGCAGCCGCCTCAAAAATGTCTCTGGTTGGTATTCCCCTGAGAAAGGCTGCTGAGGTGGCTGCAGCTCTGGTGGAATGAGGTTTAATTCCCTTAGGCACTGGCTTGCCATGGTTTAAGTAGCAGAAACGAAAGCAGTGTCTTAACCACTTAGAAATAGTCTGCTTTGAGATAGGCTTTCCTTGTGATCCTGCAGCATATATCACTAGTAATTGCTCTGTCTTCCTGAAAGCTTTGGTTCTGTCCAAGTAGAATCTAAGCTGTCTGTGTATGTCCAAAGAATGCAGAATTTTCTCCCCTTGTTCTGTGGATTTGGGTAAAAGGTAGGAAGATGGATGGCTTGGTTAAGCACCACACTGGACACTACTTTAGGCATAAATGTTGAGTTTGTCCTCAGGGAGACCCTGTCTGGATGAAAAATGATGAAAGGTTCCACAGCCATGAGCGCCTGTAGCTCTGAAACTCATCTTGCAGAAGTAATTGCTAAGAGCAGCGCTATTTTCCAAGATAAAAACTTCATGTCAGCAGTAGCCACTGGCTCAAAAGGAGGTAGGGTGAGTTTTTCCAAGAAATAGTTGAGGTCCCATGCAGGTATTGGTAGTCTCCTTGGGGGCCTTAAATTGTTGGCTCTTCTGAGGTACTGCCTTAATAAAGGAAGAGAAAAAAGTGGTGGCTCTGTATTGTAATGAGCCAAAATGGCAGAGGCATGAATCTTAACTGATGAAAAAGATAGGCCGTTGTCCAGCATCACAGTTAAGTATTGCAAAATCTGAGGAATATTTGGTACCGCTGTATCAGTTCCTTGTGCCTGGTTCCAGGCACAGAATCTCTTCCATTTTCCAGCATAAGACTTTCTAGTGCTAGGCCTTCTGGCTTCCAGAATGACATCCATTACAGCTTTAATGAGAGGTGTTTTTTCTATGACTACATTATCCGCCACGCTGCCAAATTTAATGTCCTGAGTTGGCTGTGCATGATCTGATCGTTTTGCTGGGACAGTAGTCGAGATATTTGAGGTAAGGGCCAAGCTGGTTATACAGATAAGTTCCTTAGTACTGGATACCAGTACTGGTGTGGCCAGTCTGGGGCAATCATTATCATCTTTGGCTTCTCCTGTCTGACCTTTAGGAGCACCTTGGGGAGTAGAGGCAGTGGAGGAAAGGCATATACTGATAGGATTTTCCAGCTGAAAGATAGGGAGTCCACTTTCCACGCTTGTCTGTGATACGTCCTTGTACAGAATCTTTTTAGTTGGTAATTAAGAGGGGAGGCAAATAGATCTATGTCTGGGCATCCCCATGTCCTTGTTATCATGTTGAAGACTTGTGGATCCAGTTTCCACTCGTGGGGATCCATGAGGTTTCTGCTTAGTTCGTCTGCCAGAGTATTTTCCTTTCCTGGCAGGAATTTTGCCTGCAGATGTATTTGGTAAGTCAAAGCTGTGTCCCACAAGGTCATGGCTAGTCTGCAAAGGGGGTAAGAATGTGTGCCCCCCTGCTTGTTTATATACCACATGACTGTGGTGTTGTCTGTCTTTATCAGCAGTTGTCCCGGATGAAGTTGGTCTTTGAAGGCTGTCAGGGCATTTTGCACAGCTAACATCTCTTTTTGATTGATATGTAGATGCATTTGGTTTGAGGACCATGTGCCCTGAATGCCTCTTCCTGCCATGTGGGCTCCCCAGGCATAGCCTGATGCATCCATTGTTAGTGTCTGCCTGGTTGTCCCTTGTTCTGGTGACAAGCCTTTGCCCACCATCGAAATTCCTGTTGCAGGCAGGGGAAGACAGTAATGACTGTTTCCAGGCTGTGTGAATGTTGAATCCAAACACTTTTTAGGTACCATTGAAGTTTCCTCATATGCAGTCTTGCATATGGAATTAGTAGGATGCAGGATGCCATGAAGCCCAAAGCCTGCAGAATTTTTCTCGCAGATAACTGGGTCTTTGTTGCCAACATTTTGAAATAGGTAGTCAGTTACCTTTGTTTGTCTGGCTTGAGATAAGCCATCTGGGCAGTTGTATTCAAGCTTGCACCCAGGAATGTAATCTCTTGTGAGGGTACTAATTTTGATTTCTTTTTGTTGACTGTGTACCCTAGGCATGTCAGAAGTCTTTTCACGAACGCCAGATGTTGAAGAAGAATGTCTTTGTTCTCTGCTTGAATGAGACAGTCATCCAAGTAAGGGTATATTTGTATTCCTCTTTGTCTGCAGAATGCAATTACTGGTGCCAAGCACTTTGTAAAGACCCTGGGCGCAGTAGATAAGCCAAAGGGCAGTGTAGAGAATTGGTAATGCATTGAACCTGCCTTGAATCTGAGGTATCTTCTGCATTGTTGTCTGATTGGAACATGCAGGTATGCCTCTTTTAGGTCCAAAGTCACAAGCCAAGCATTCTTGCCCAGCATGGGCAGAAGCTGTTGCAAGGTCAACATTTTGAATTTTGGAATATCCAGGAAAGTGTTCAGAATAGATACATCCAGTATCGGCCTCCAGGCCTTGTCCTTTCTGGGTACCAGGAATAGTCTTGAGTAAAATCCTTGTCCCTGCTCTTGCTCTGGTACTTGTTGAATGGCCCCCATGTCCATGAGGGATGAGACTTGTTTTTGTGTCTCTGCCCATTGATTTTTTGACAGATCTGTCAAGCCGTTTGCCTTTGGCAGAGTATGGAAATGGAACTTGTAGCCTTGTGACACTATGTTTAGAACCCACTTGTCCTGGGTTATGATGTGTCAAGTTTGAGCAAAAAGTGCTAGTTTTCCCCCTAAGGGTGCTGCCAGAAGATAAGTGCTTGGTGCAGGCAGGGGGAAGTCATTGAGGCTGTTTTCTGTATGTTTGTGATCTATCTTCTCCAGCTTTGGAGGTAGAAGCACCCCATTGCTTGGGTCTGTAAGAACCTTGCGCCTGGGATCTGCCCCTAGGGCATCTGGGTCTGCCCCTTTGAGGTCTGTCTGACACAGGAAATGACCAATGTTTTGTAGGCCAGTGTCTACTAAACCTAGGTGGCTGTACTTGTAAAAATATCTTTGACAGTTTGCATTGATTTATCTTTGTCCTCCATTTTCTTTAACACCTCTTCTGCCTTAACACCAAACAAAGTATCATGCTGTAAAGGTGCATCTAGTAATTTAACTTTAACATGATCAGGCAGATTTTGTTCCTTTAACCAAGCATGCCTCCTAATTACAGAACCCGTAGCTGCGGCCCTGCAGGAGGCCTCCAAAGAATCAAAACCACATTGCAAAGTATGCTTTCCAACCTGTTCTGCTGCATACAATAAATCCTGTATTTCCTTGTTTTCTGCACATTCAGTATTTAGCAACATTTTCTGTTTAAGCAATCCCATGACAATGTTGCTGATACTTAAGCATATGAAATTGACAGTTTAAGGCCCTTACAGCCAAAGTTGCAGATGTGTAAACATTTTTCCCCATCTATCCAGTGCCCTTGAATCTCTGTCAGAGGGGGTTGGGTTTTTTTGCCATGGAAGCCTTAACTCCCTTTGGACCCTGTGAAATGGTTTCTGGGTCAGCAGCAGGGTTTCTAAAAAGAAATTTGTGTGAGTCAGGAACCTTGTAATATCTGTCAGGCTTAACAGGGGCTGGGGGTAAGGAGTCAGGTGTCAGACTAGACTCCGAAAACACATCATCTACAATGTCTAACACAGGTGGAATAGCTAGAGGCCTGTGCTGAGGTAGTAAAAGAAAATCCTTGAGCCTATTTTTAGATTCTGAAAAATCTTGGCTCTCGCAGTGGAAATGCTCCCTCATGGTATGCAAGGTTTCCCCAAAGGAATAGTCCTCAGGAGGAGATGCTGAAGGAATAGATTCTTCAGCATCAGAATCCTCATAGGGGGGAAGAGAATATCCCTGATCAGAAGAGGAATCAGAAGAAATGGAAACCTGATCTGAAGATTCATAGTCAGTGTCTTGCCTAGGCCTCTTATCAGGAGGGGGATGGGAACCCCTGATCAAGGTAATCAAGTCTTCGCCCTCTTGAGCATCTGTTTTTTGGGCATAGAGGCCTGTCCACGTGGCTCTTGAGTTTGTTTCTTTGCTTTAGAAGATGCTTTAGCCTTTGTATTTGAAGCTAAAGTTGTTTTAATGTAAAGATGTTTAGGTCTGAATACACCCTCAGAAGCCAGTACCTGCTCAGTGGCTCCGGACCCATCTGAGGGATTAGCGTCCGAGGTTCCAATACCTTGAGTATCAAGCAGCATGGCCGACTCCACATGGGAGTCGGTAGAGGCCTGCGCCTCTAAAGTAGCGGGCATCAGGGGCTGCGAAAGCTCCTCACTGAGAAGTGGCGAACCAGCGACTGGCTTAGGAGAAGCTTCGTCATCAGTTTTGGGCCTCGGTTATTTTTCTCTATTCTTTTCTTTGCGTTTTTTGTAAACTCCGGTAGTTGGATGGCTATCCAGTGACATTTCAGGATAATTAAACTGGCGTCCCAAAAAGTTTAAAGCAAAATCATACCTATGCTTAATAGTGCATTGGTTAAATCTAGCACAAAACCGACAACCATTAACGTTGTGATCAGGGCCTAGGCAAGGAATACAGTAAGAATGAAAATCCTTATGAGGTATTTGCTTACCACAAGAAATACAATTATTAACTTTTTCTGACATCGGTCTGGAGCAAGAAAAATGTTTCCCCAATGGGGTACTTAGCTTTATTGAAGACTTCAGATCTGAAACTCAAACACGAAAATCTCAGGAGTTGGCCGACTGGCACTTGCGAACTGCTTCTGCTTCGGGCACTGCGCGGCAAGAAAGACTGAAGAAAATGGCATCGGCTACTTCTTTTATACCCCTGACGACCTGACGTCAGGGAGGGGGTGACAGCAGCCGACGCAGGACCCAAGACTTTGGAATTCAGGCCGGCTGAGGGCAACCTGCTAGCAGGATTACCCAAATGTAATGACTGCAACAGTGAAACACGAAGAACATCTGTGGAGCTGTTATTCAGTCAAACTTGACAAACTTCAGAAGAACAATCTAAAAATAAAGGACATTATAATTTTACTACTCAGGCAACTCGGTATAGAGCTTTAAGGCTTCTGAGTGTTACTAGGATTACCACCTGTCCCACTTTGCGAGGTACAGTCCCTCTTTGGGCAGTTGTGTCCTGGAAAAACATTGTAAAAATGGCAAATGTCCTGAGATATTAGGGCGAAATTATTTCCTATATTTTATGTAATAGTTGCATAAAACAATTATTCTGTATGTGAAACACCTACATGTTATAAGGAACGGAATAAGCAACTAAAATGTTACATGAATAAGCTTTTACTTAGGCAAAAAAGTGAAGTTCTGTCCCTTGTACTGGCTGTGGGTATGATTTGGCCTGCAAAATCTGATGTTTGTACCACAATTTTCCCACTTTGGGCATTTGAAAAGGTGGTAACCCTAAGTGATACTGAGCTATGTCCCATAGGCTTTGGTCTAATTATTTTAACTTCCATTCAAATACTGAGTGATTTAAGGTTAAGGCCTAATGCTAACAGGTCACTTATTTGATAAAGGAAGACCTAGTCATAAATAACCTAACGAAGCATTTGATTAGTTTCCAGATCACTCACAAATATCATAGAAATTACTCAAGTTATCTCTTAAAAGTACATTTCAAATGGAGTCAGAGATCCTGCTTTGCAAGGTCAATAAACTGTTGCAGAGTTCTTTTGCCAGAATGGCATGATGAAAAATGTACCTTGCTTTAAATAACAATACTGACATGATCTCAGATGGTCAGCAATGTGTAGGAATGGCATATTATATGAGACCAGCAAAACGTGAGAACAAGCTGCAGAAACATCCCTGAGCTTGTGAGAGTTACAGGATGCCATAGCCATAAAATGATACTCTTAAAGCCCTCTACTTGGGTGATGACGAAAGTCACTTTTCATCAGACAGGAAATGGCATAAGCAACTTACAAATCCTCTGACCAAGTATGGAAATAGTGTTCCCAGTCTCTGAACCAATTTGCAGTATGCCAGTTGACAAAGAAAATAACAACAATACCACCAAAGACTGTTGAACAATTAATTATGTTGAACAATTGTTGTTAATTACAGAAGCCCAAATAATAAAGTGTGTGTGAGTGCGTGTGTGTGTGTGTGTGTGTGTGTGTGTGTGTGTGTGTGTGTGTGTGTGTGTGTGTGTGTCTGTGTGTGTGTCTGTGTGTGTGTGTGTGTGTGTGTGTGTGTGTGTGTGTGTGTGTGTGTGTGTGTGTGTGTGTGTGTGTGTCTACCTGCCTGGCTAGATCATCAGTTAACATAATTTAAATAATCCTGATATTCTGGTGAATTGACCTAAGTCCAGTTCCACTTAATGTGGGTTTTAGTGTTTGTACTGATAAAAGCAGATTATTCCATATCCTCTGGTTGCAATGCTTTACTAGGCAGCAGCATAAAGGATCAACACAAAGACACAGCTGTTTAATAAGTGAGCCCAGACTGTTTATGCACTGTATACAGCAGGCACACAGGAACTGATATTATCTTTTTGTCACCACATGCATATCATATGTGGTATTTTCTCACTAACAACGGACTTGCTGCCTGGCCAGAGCTCTTTATAGTGGACTGTAAAACTTCTTAGGCACATATCCAATGTAAATCAGTACAAGCGACAAGGAATAATCATAAGGAAAGGTCAAAGTGTGGCTCTAAAATTTGCACTGACGTAATCAGCAAGGAGAATCTACCAGGATACCTTGCCTTCTCTATAATTAAAGATGGGATTTGGGGCCTGGTCAGCAATATGACAGAAGAGACTAATAAGTGCTAAGAAAATACAGCCATGACCAAATTGCTGAAGCCACCCTAGCTGTGCCCCTCTGTGGTACATCACAAGGACAGTTGCAAACTAAGGGCACTGTCCTACAAGTAACAATTAAAACATTTCCCTATAGAGCAGTATATGAAATTAGTCATGGCTGATGCTGCACATAACAAATATTTTTTTTTTATTTTTATATTTTTTATTTCATTATTTGGTTAACTGTGTACAGATCTTTAGGCATTACTGTCTTTTTCAAGGTGACCCCAAAACCTTGCTTATGATTAGATTAGCTACTTAAATCACACAGCATGCACATGGAGGTGGTTGGAATCGAGCACATGGAGGTGGTTGGAATCGAGCACATGGAGGTGGTTGGAATCGAGCTGGGAGTAACAAGATTAGCAGCTTGTGCTCTAACCCATTAACCTTTTCTGTCAGCATGTTTCATTTAAGATGTTGTTTTTTGTAGGCGTTGTTTGCCAATGAATGGTAAATGAAAGAAATGACAGATCTAGAATTAGTTTTGCTGCTGTTTTACTGGCTTTTATAGTGACAAAAACAATTCTGGGGTTGGTTAGGTCCTTGGACTAATAACCACCTGGCGGGGCAGTCAGTTATCTATCTGCTTCAGTTTATTTATCTGCATCTGGTTGTTAATCTCTATGAAGAGTATTGGATTTGTTTGTCAATATATATAAGTGTAATGTGCTCATTTGGTTTGCTGTTGCAGAGAAGAAAGGTTCAGATGTGAAGCAAAACATGGGTACTAGCAATGGATGCAAAAAACTGTTAAAAAGAAGAATTGCACAGGAAGGGTAAAACCTTACTTTCTTCTAGTAAGCTTGTTTGAAAAATATCATTTACTGTCACTGAGTGAATGGCTGAACAGATGAAGGCTCAGCGACTTCACTTTCAGTTTTAATGAGCTTTTTATTAGTTTTTCACATACTCATTCACTCGACAAATAGATTTATAGAAATATACACAGAGCTGTAACTAGCTGTGGGTGAAAGGAGTGGCTGTCCCAGGAGCAAGCTGAAGGGAGCGTGATCACCAGGCATGATGATGGGAGTGCAGTATGAGCATTGATTTATAAATGCCAGTCTTACATTTACGACCCTTCTGACAAACAGCATGAGGTGAATGTGTGTGATAAACTGCAGCTTGCTGCTATATATAATTTTAGGAAGTACTTTGGTACAGTTGCATTAGCAGTGAAGAGTTTTTTTGTCTTCAGCTTTGTGAGCAACTTTTATTTCTCTTTTTTGCTCCTCGGCTTTGAGGCGGTCATCAGTTTAGGTATCTGCAAAGGGCATCACCAGCTAGCAATACACTACCTAGCACACACACACACACACACACACACACACACACACACAAACCTCACAGAAATGTATATTATGCAATATCAACCTACTTTCACTCAACAGTGATACTGTTAGGGAAAGGCTTTTTGTAAAATAATGTGTAGGTTTGGGGTTAGGGACAGCGGTAGGGTTAGAGTTAACACACAAGAATAAAAATGGACAGGTGTGCTTTACCTACCAAGTTTTGAAGTGACAGCATTCATTTTGGGTGCAGAGCAATGTACAATTGCAAGAAGATGGCACAGTGGCTCCTGCAGTGATGTGTGTCACTTGTCTCCACACACAGCTGTGGTAAGGGTCCATACTGCAAAATTCCCTCATTGCAAGGATACCAGCATTGGGACAAATTATAGTATTTCAGTTATTGAATGGCAGTTTAGGCAACTGTCATTTCAGCAAAAAAGTTTCTTCAAAAGCACTTTCACAAACAGTGGAGAATTCTGCTTATCTCACTTTTGTGCGACCTTGGAGTGGTATATTTAAATTTGGGGGTATGGAGTGTGCAGAGAGGCTTGCCCACCTCCAAAAAAAGATTTACTCTGAGTTTCATCAAAAGTACTTTCACCGAAACATTTTCAGAGTTTCTGCTGTTGGGGAAAGTGGTGCTGATCAATTAACATGATGCTGCACAAACCACTGTTAATGCTGACAATACAACCAAATCTCCTGGCTAGCTGTTGTCCTCTTTGGGGAATATGCATGGCAAGAACCAAATTAACTTATTTATAGGGGAAGGGTTGAAAGCTTGCCAGTACACAGGTGAAAAAAAGCATGTAGGAAACAAAAAAAAGAGAACATCAATAGCTGAAGATTTAAGTTGCTCAAGCAAACCATACTACACGGCAAAAATATATATGAACAGAACATGCAGCAACACAGGCAACCATACATTTGCTCATACTGATAAAAATACAAGCACTTCGTGTCTGGAGGGTGCAAAACTTTACCACCCCCATGAAAATATTTTTTCCAGGTCACTCTCTCATGTAAAAACAAAATTTAAAATTGTCTCTCAGTAATACAAGTGAATTCACTTTTCATAGCAATTTATTAGGAATGATAGTGGATGATGATCTTAAATTTGACCTACATATACAAAACTGTATAAAAAAAACTCACCAAAAACTAGAAATGCTTTACAGAGTGAAAATCTGTCTTATAATTGCCATTAAAACTACATTTGCCACTACATACCTCCTCCCCTCACTACTTTATGGAGCTCCCATCCATACTAACCTCCAGGCATCACAACAAGCAAATCTTGAACAATGCAATAATAAAGTGGCAAAATTTGCAGCAAATACCCTTTTCAGTACCCACCACTATACAGCACTAAAAAGCCTAAACTGGTTAGAACTAACCCATGAACTAAAATACACAACTTCATATCACCTATAAAATTATCCAGCATCCATCTGCTTGTCCAGCAATAAATACATTTCTATACAACTATGTTCTCAGTCACCCAAAACAATGCAGGGAACTCAAACTCCTCTCCATCCACAAACCTGTCAAATCTGCTGGGCATGGTATGTATTCATACCATGTTGCTAAGCTTGGAACTCCTTAGCTGTATGTATCAGGTCAATACCCTCTCACCAGTCCTTTAAACCATTGTGAAAGACTTTCCAGCCAAAATCTGGCTCTATTCTTGCTCAACCACAGGAAAAACTATATTCTTAAATACAAACTAATGCCTACAGTATTTATACCTTAAGCCTCCTTACTTTCCCTTCTTCAGTCACTTTCTAACTTCATTCGGTTTCCTTCCTCTGACTCTCTATCTAAATTAGCCATAACCCTTTTTTTTTCTCTCACTTTACATTGCAATTCCTGTTAGCATTATGCTTACTTACCTTTAATTTCTCAGAACTGGATAAAATTTCTCTAAATATTAAATCATTTTCATATAAGTTATACGCATTCTTAATCAGTATTTCCACATTATGTCTAATTTGGCATAGTTATTTAAACTGTATATATTTTTGCATTACTTTTGAAGACTATAATATTGCCTTTAAAATGTTTTTGTAATACTTTGGCTCTTTTCACCACAGGCCTCCACTGAAAATATGCAATTGGTCTTTCCCAATAATTGGAAGTCAATAAATAAATAAATAAATAACCTGATTGCGGCCATATCTGTCTGGAAAGAGTGCAATGTATTGGGTCAATATTAGAAGACCGAAGACGCATTCTTTTGAATGCGTCTTGGTCGAACTGAAAAGGCTGAAAATGCAAAATATTGAAGCGGCTGTTAAGCAAATTCTTTCCCTAGGAAAGAATTCGCTTGGCTGCTTCGGTACTTTGCCATTTTTAGCACTGTAGTGCGGTCTCAGAGTTGGTATATTTAAGTAGGGGGGCGTGGGTGGTGCAGCCCCCCACATCGTGGGGTGTGGGAGGCAAAGCCTTCCACTTACTGTACTGTTTGAAATTTAGTTTTTTTTTTTTGTTGGAACGATTTTTTTCCCTTGGAAAAAAAATCGATGTTCTGACACTTCGACATTGTAAGCTTTCACTTACATAGGGTCGATCAATCACCGTTCACTTTTTTAAGCATTCAGTGATTTAATATAGACCCAATTTATTTATCTGAAGCCATCACAGAGCCATGCGACTGATCACATCTCAGGATAAAGCCAATTTGCTAAAATTAGAACAAAACATTTTCAAACTGGGACCTAAATTCTAGGTAAGGATCTTACTTGCAGAGCCCACTAAGATGTTATTTATCAATGAAGCTAAAACATTAATAAAGTAGCACCTGTCTATATAGTTATTTCCTGAGTTTGCTAAAGTAGTCCTAGGGTGTGCCCTCTTAAATAGCCAATTGCATCAATGCAATTTAACTATGTCAGGCTTTAAACTACTAAAAGTATGGTCACTACCAGATCTGTTATTGGCTGGAATGCTAAACGCCAAGAAAATCATGTCCAGGAAGTGATTACAGCACTCATTTGCATGGATGTTATAGGGCCCAGAACAATGTCCTGGAATGAAGCAATATTCAGTTAGTGCAATCCTCTGAACAAGTTGCCCTTCTGAATCAGGCAAATAAATTCTTACTATTGATTGCTTGCTGGGCATCCAAATAATGTTCCCCAAGCAAAGTTGCTTAGCTAGAAAGTTCCAACCCCAAATAAGATAATATTGCTTTTGACTGGAAGGAGCAATCTTGGAACTCAAAGCTCTACTAGTGTGTGTGTGTGTGTGTGTGTGTGTGTGTGTGTGTGTGTGTGTGTGTGTGTGTGTGTGTGTGTGTGTGTGTGTGTGCATGTTTTGTGCAGGTTTTCACATTTCACATCTTTGCAGCATCTTTACTAAAAGTGTAGTTTTTATGCAGCTTTTTCACACCGTTCATCTTTGCTGCATCTTTACTGAAAAACCTTTCAAAGTCATCACATTCTTTTGTGTTCATTCAAAAATAATAATGGCACCACTTCACTGTTTTGCAGTTTTACTCCTTGTATGATCAGTTGTAGTATGTGTTAAGAGTCTTTATGAGGTGCTCTGTGAATCACATTTTGTCACATGATAAAACACATATAAAAGGCTATAAAAGGAAACCTAATCTCGGTGTTTTCCACTTTGAATTGTGGTGTTTGTTCTTATCTCTAAAGCAACGATCCTCACTGTGGCACTAGTGCAGGATGGGTATGGAATATTAAAATCTAGCCAATGGTGAGCATTTACCTTTAGACTTCCATGTTTTACTTGGATGGAATGTTGTCTTAACTAGGACATAGCAGATATAATAAAAGCTCATCTGTGGAATAGTGTTTGGAAGGCATGCTGTAGGCCCACTGATATTGTTGCCATTGTAGTGAAGTGGATAGGGTGGACTGCGGTGTACATGCAAATAAAAGTGTTTGCATGTCTCACATCTGCACCTTAGTTAAGCATACTATAATGTATACAGCTATAGAAGCTAAGTATTCACTTAGTCACAGTCAGGGAAACTGTGTGAATGTAAAGGTGATGTCGTAGTGTAGTCTGACTGTATGTCCTGTGACCTTAGCGTTAGTACACTCAAAAGTACATAGACAGTCTGTACACTCAGAAGTACACAGACAGTCTGTGCAAACGCAGCAGTTTATAGACAGTCTGGGTATACTGAGCAGCATACTTTGTCTGTCTATTCAGCAGAGAGTACATAACAGAGAGTCTATGTTTCCTAAACAGTACAGAGACATCTTTTCTACACTCGGCAATACACAATCTGTGTATACTCAATTTTAACAGTCTGTGTACATTCAGAAGAACATAGACAGTATGTGCATCATAATCAGTACATAGTCTGTGAGTACTCAGCACTACATAGACAGTCTGTGTACACTCGGCTTTACACAGACAGTCTGTATAGACTCAGCACTTTACAGACAGTCTGTATACATTTAGCACTTCATAGACAGTCTGTGTATGTACAGCAGTAAATAAACAGGCTGTGTACACTCAGCAGTATGCAGACAGATTGCGTATGCTTAGCAGTACACAGATAATCTATATATTTTCATCAGTACACACACAGCCTATGTATTTAGCTGCACATAGACAGTATGTGTACAGACAATAGTATACAGACAGCTTGTGTGTATTTATCAGTACACAGACATGCTGTGTAGACTCAGTAGTATATATTGAGTCAGTGTATCCTCAGCAATACACAGACACTTTGTTGTCTGATGGGGTGGGAGGGTGGCCTAATGGTTAAGGTGTTTGCCTTACAAACACAAGGTGCAGGGTTTGAGTCTCACAAGGGATAACTGGCTAAGCTTAAAATGGCTCACAAGGGCAGTTAGCTTAGTACTAATCTATGAACCTATGAACCTATGAACACTCTATAGTACACAGATAGCCTGTATTTAGCAGTACCTAGAGCATTTGTGTACCTTCAGCAGTACATATAGAGTCTGTATATACTCAGCACTGTGTATATCTGGCAGTACATAACTAGTCTCTGTACACTCTGTAGTACACAGAGAATCTATCGATATTCAGCAGTACCCTGACAAGCTGTGTAATTAGCAGTACAAAGACATCCTGTGTATTTAGCAGTAGACAGTCTGACGATACTTAGTAGTACATTGGTAGTCTGGGTGTACAAAGAAGTACACAGAGAGCCTACACATACTCAGTAGTAGAGAGACAATCAGACAGGCAGCCTGTCTATATTTAGCAGTACATACAGAGTCTGTGTACACTCAACAGCATATAGAAAGTTAAGGTATATTCAGCAATTCACAGCCTGTGTATACTAAACATTGCACGTACGGCCTGTGTATATTTAGCAGTACACAGAGAGTATTTGTACATTCAACAGAAGACAGAGAGTCTGAGTATACTTAGTGACATTTAGAAAGTAATGCATACAGTCACAGGCCCTTGAGAGCACTGAGACATATTATGGTGCTAGAACTTCTGGGCTGAATGCAAGTACAGCTTCCCATATGTCCTCGGGAACATACACTTAGTAGGTAGACCCAGTTCCGTTCTAGGGTTTCTCTCTATAATACTAGCATGCTCCCACATAGCACAGGACTGTAAAGACCAATGGCCGATCATACAGATTGTCCTCTGCACAGCTTTGTTTGGGTAGTAGTGCTGAAATGCTTCTTTGTGTGTGCAAATGTCAATAGCCTTACTAAGGACTTGTTTTTCTGTGTTTTTCTACTGTCTTTCTTCACACTGCTTGCCTACACAAAAACTACCCGGATCTATATTATGTTTTTGAAAAGGCGTTCCATTTAATGCTTTTTCATCTATCCTAAAAAAGCAAACTGCCAAATAGGCGAACGGCAACATCAGCGATTTTTTCCCCTGGGGAAAAAAAACTCGTGGCCATCCTTGTGAGTTTGCCCTTTTCCCCGCTGTAGTGAGATCTCGGAGTAGGTATATTTAGTTGTGGGGGCACAACCCCACCACATGGGGGGGGGCAAAGCCCCCACTTTGTAATGTGTTATTTTTTGTAGGACATGGGATTTTTTCCCCAGGGAAAAAAATCGCTGATGTGGCCATTTGCTTATTTTCTGTTCGCTTTTTATGGGTTGATGAAAATGCGTTCAATGGAATGCCTTTTTGATAAGATAATATAGACCCAAACTACCCATCTTTCCATCATGTTAAGCATCAAACCCTTCCCAGATTATTAACACTGGATTAACTTCTCATAATGTTTTTACGTATTTGTTTACATTATTTTGTTTTTCCTAGTAGCCCAGTAATATCACTTTAAATACATGAATGGCAGTTTTGGCTCGGGTTATAAATTAATTTAATTAGGATCATGTGATGTGTTTAAGCTATATAAATTAAGGTTTGCATTGATGTATTTTGTTCTGATAAACTTCAGATACTAAGATAAAAGTGCTTAACTTTTATTAAATAAATTCGAGTGTTCAACATTTTACTCCTGGTTTTTCATGGTTTTATTAACCCTTCATAGATGATTCTTTCTCCCCTACTTCAATTTAATTTTTGGGGGAAATATGCTGAGATTAAGTTGTTTCTCTTTCTTACTACCTGTTCCTTACACCTGCTTAATGAACTGTTTGATGACTTAAGCTTATTTTTTGTGTGCATCACTGTGGAGTACATTTATGGTGCCTAACAGCCTTGAGTGTTGTGGCATCCATTTGTTCTCTGTACTGGCAATAATACCTTACTATGGTAGATTTCATGTATACATTCATGCAGCTTTAAAAATATCTGAGGATACTAATGCTACACCAGCTGTCACACAAACCCACACTTCCAGAATGCTTTTGCTTCTCAACATTAACTCTAAGTGTAATGCATGTTATCTTTAAGATTGTAGCTATACAAATGGTGATAGATACCCAGATTCCCTAAAATTAACTGCAGCACTCTGTACCTGATTTAATTTTTGTGTCACCTTAGATGAATGAAGTAACTGCCCTACAACACATAAATAAGATTGATACAACATTGCCAAAAGATGGAAAACTCTGATATAAGTCTTAGAGGTAGAGGAAATCTAGCATCCCAAACCTAGGATATCATGCTCAACACTTGGGGGTAGCCTGCTGGCCTAAAGCCTGTTATTGCAATAGCAGTGTTTTCTATCATAATAAGAAAAAGTCAATATGCTTTAAGTGTTATTTCCTGTAGTGATTTATTTTCCTGATGGTATGTGCTTAGTACATGACTTAATACATCAGCTTTCAGCAGTTACATTTAACAATTACCGCTTTAATATCAGTCATAATGATTGCCTACATGGATTATGTGCCAGAATTTAATTTAGTGGATTAATCATTAAAGGAAAGCAACGATCCTTGCCAGCCTTTTACACAAGAGGCCGCACGTCGTACAGTGCTGTAACTATTACAAAGGCTCTTGAGCAGATTACAAATGTCGTACTGCAGTACGTAAGTGATATCACTTGGTAAGTGCTCACTCTAACAAGCGTGAACTTGTGAATGTAATATGTACTCCATGCATGCATTGTACAAATACATATAAACATTGGTCCAACTTCTTCAAAAGGCATTATTATAGCCTACCGTAGGACCAAAAATGTATACAGCATATATCACTCCATAGACTTGTAATTATAATACTGTAGTGGACTGCTTCCTGTACAGAAGTATGTGGCTGCAATGAAAAAGCAGACAGATATTTGAGACTACCTAACCTGTAGCCTGTAACAACCATCCACTCCAGTGTGGTTGTTTGAAGTGTAACCTATACACTCTAAAATGCACTTTCCTGAGTTTTATCATTTTATTTATATATAACAGTTTTATCAGGTTTTGCTCATATAAAATCACTTTACATTTGCAACAATTCAAAGTTTATTCCAAATATGTAATAAAAGAAACCTGCTAATACACATGTGAAAAGTAGTAGAGAAAGCAATCCTCTTATCTATAAACGAGTCTATGTTAAAAATGATTCAGAGGTATTATCTTTTTTTTTTATTCTAATAAATCTCACTCCATTTTGACAATGTATAACAATATAATAAGTTACAGGAATAAACTCAAGTGCTACTCTACAACCTAACTGGCATCACGCCTTTCAGTGGAAAGTCATTCACTAGAAAGTTATAAGGGAACATGCCTTTCTTTACATCTTTGCCTTTTTTGTCAATAATAGCTAACCTATATAAAACACCAGACAAATTATCTGCTGTTGGGATCTCAATATTCTTATTTTGCAACCTCCATCCAACTGAATGGATGTTTACAGTTTCAGAGTTGCAAAAGAAAAAAACAATGAGCCATACAAAAAACAAATCAGAATTATTTGGACTAAATGTTTGTTTAAGTTAAAAAAGAAGGCTTTATCTCTCACAGCTGTAAGTGGTTTAACTGTACTCAATATATTTCTGTAGAGCAGTAATTGAGGAATTAATGTTGCAATTAGCATTACCTCTGTATGAGAGAAATTCTTTATAGTGAAACTGAATAAACAGATTATGTACAAAACCTGAAATGTCCTAATAAAATAACCCTTGTTCTCATGGAAATATACCCTGTAAATTTAAGCAACTCTTAAACTAGTATCCTGAGTTATGGAACGATTTATGCAGAATGTGGTCTAACAGCAAAGTAAACTAACACTGTTGATTTCTCAACTACATAAAAGCTTACTTGAAGAGGAAATCCAGTCAACTTCCAGAACTCATTCTGAACTGAAAACAAAAAACGGAATTTATCAATCATAAATTATGGATGAAGTGCACATTTGTTTAGCTTAACTACCTTTCTGGTATCTCCTGAAAATATATTGTTTCCTTTTGGAATCTGCAATACTATTTGAATGTGTAAAAAGACAGAACACGGAGACATTAAATACAGGTGCACGTGCACGCACACATACACACACACACACACACACACACACACACACACACACACACACACACACACACACACACACACACTACAGAAATGTTTCAACAACCCTTTACTCAGAAGTCACATGACTCATACCTTAGACTACTAGCTCTTCTTAAAGAAACAGTATATCACATATCTAGTATATGACAATTCCTTTCCTGGATGGAATGCGCAGATTTACTTTGACACCTGTTACAGCCACATGGAGGTTTTCCTGCCAGTTCCACTTCTGTCAGCTGCCACAATCCTAACAGTATGTGAAGTAGTGCAGTGTTTTATGTCCTATCAGCCAGCATCTAAATGACTTAAACAGTATAAATCCATCCATCCATCCTCAACCCCATTTACCATTTTTGCACATGGAGTTGGGGTGCACTTCAATAGTGACAATCAACTAGAGCCAAGGTTTACACAACAGGGCACAAATGATTATGCATAATTTTCATTAGAAGCACACTGTATACCATAGAAAGAAAAGGGCCATCAGTGCTGTAACAGATTTTAAAACGAGGCTTGCGTGACACTTTCATGTACTTATCAAATCCCAATATTCATATTTTTATCTGCATATCTACCTGTCTTCTATCTATCTTTTGTCAACTGGGTTAGCCCCACTAGGCTAATGACCTCTTTTTACGAGAGACTTGAGGTGGCATTTGTGCTACTTGGGGAAATTTGGCCAAGACATCAGGAAACTCCCCTACTCTTTTTGATAGGTGCCATGGGATCTTTTACATTTTCCTGAATTATCACCATGGCAAGCAGATGGGACCATATTTTAATGCCACCTCCAAAGAATGACGGACAACAAAAATATTTTTTGTTGATCAGGTTAGTCCCAGTATGCTAATGACCTCTTTGTAGGGGGGAGACCCAACTAGTTGGGCATACTTATACAAGAAATGTGGCCAGTACAATGAGAAACTTCTCTTAGTAATTTGAGTGCTCATCTCCCATTTCCCAGCATGTAGACAGCTGTTAGGAGCTGTGCCACTGACATTATGAGGACATTTTTGAGAAAGAGGAACAGAGAAATTAAATGCTGAAGTACACCAGTACATTAGAATATTCAGAAACAGTTTTTCAGAAAACAATATTTGTGGTCAAGGAGAATGGTGGAGGAGAAGTAATTCTAGCAGATGATACTGAGGAAATTACAATTTTTCAGTTGGGAAGTTTACCGGAAGAGTTATGGTGCAATATGCTACAATAGGAAGTACCCAAAACAAATGAATCAGAATCCTGGGATCAGTTATTGGAAGAAATGGAAGAAGATAGACGTAGATAAGTGTGAGAATTTACAGGTACCTAAGGAGTAGTAGCACAAATACTTAAAGCAGGAAGGAATGAATGGAATACAAATGCAGGAAGAGGGAGATGTGAAAAATAAAGCCAGTGCTAAGAATTAAATCAAAGATAGTTAAATCTTTGAATTGATTAAATATGTGGAACAATGTTCTTATGCCATAAGGGGTAAAGATACCCGAAGTAAGGGCTTTTATCTTACTAGGAAAAGAGACATTCATGATATCATTTTTGAAGTCATGCACATAATGAAAAGATTTCTGGAGCTGGATGTGAAAACATAACAAATACATATACATTGAATGTATATGTTCAGTGCGTAACAAATGCCTTTAAATAACAATACATATTCGATTTATAACTAATGACAAGAGATGGGACTTAGAGCAGGATTTAACAAAGCAATAAGAATATGAATATGATCTCATAAACACTAAAAGTAATAGATGTATACGAAATAGAGAGTGGGAATGTATGGTGGCTTTAACAATGAAAGGAGGAAAATGCAGCACATTCCAGCATTCTAATTATTATAAATATCAAAGGCACAAGACATATCCTAAGGTATTGTGTACAACAAAAGATTTGTTTTTTTTCTTTAAGAGACACATGTAATAGGACAATGTAACAACCTAATATGTGTACAATGCAGAAAAAAGGGCATACAATTGAAACTGTGCTGCACAATATTATAAATTAAAAAAGGGACATTTTTGGATGAACTGTGAAGGGAACAAGGGATGTGAAACGAAAAATGTAGTTGAAACTGTATTGTGTCATGGAATAAAACAAAATGATGCCACTGAAAATATTCATGATGGAAATATTTGTGAAAAATGAAAATATAAGTGAAATAAGTGAATAAGTTACAATGGAGGGATAGACAGCAGAAAATTAAATAGAAGAAGTAATGGAATGGAATGAAATACAATGGGAAATGTTATCATAGTGCAAAATAATTATGAAGTGCTAAATATAGAAGATCGTGATGAAACATAAATTTTTAAGTGGCAGGAAGGAAAAGGCAGAAATCCAATTGGGAAAAGAGTTAGAGATAGGAAGAGAAAAAATAGATTATCAATATTAAAGAAAATAAAACTAGAAATTGATAACATATATATAAATTGAATATATGTAAGTAGTATAAATGATGTAAGACTATTAATTTTGCTTCAGTGGTGTAGCAGATGTTACATATTTGCTAGATACTAGATATTTTAATAATGAGAAAAAACATTTAGAAATATAATAGGGAAAGAAAGTTTTATGGAATTTTGGAACTAAATAATGTTCTGGAATTGCAATCTTAATTAAAGAAAATAAGTCAGAATATTAGATCACATAATGTTAAAAGCAGGATGAGTATCAATAGGAGATGTTAAGAAGAGAGAGTATAACAGTCTGTGTTTATACTGAATCAAAAAGGGGAATAATGATTTGAATAACTAATACTGAATGTAGTTGCCAATATATGCAAAAATATGGAAAAGGGGTTGTAGATGGGTGGATGGATGCATATAATCATGACAGGTGATATGAATTGCAATCTTGGAGAAAAAATAAAAGATATATACAATTGAAAGAGATAATGAAGTTAGGGCATCATGTAGTGGGGAAAGAGAGACTGAATGTATATATAAGAGCAAACATGAAAACAGAAACTGATCATGTAATATATTCAGAATCTGCATTAAAAGAGATATAAAGGGGGAAATTAAATGCAGAATTTTCAAATCACAATGGGATATAGGCAATGCATGGAATTGATGGAGATGGGATTAGACAGGGAAAATAAATTCAAAATGAAATACACTGAATGTAAATATAAAAGATGTACACATTAAGGGAAATTAGTTATGGAAAGACTATAAAACTGTAAGATTTATGTATGGAAATTGGACAAAATGATGGGTTATATACATAAAGAAATATAAAACGGTTTATGTAGAATTGGAAAATGAGAATTTAAAGTAAGAAAAGGCAGGTATCAAACTATAGTGAAAGAAATGACACAGTAGATAAAACGAAATGGACATTGTTTGAAAAAAAAGGGACATGTAAAAATAAACAAATAAAGACATTAATACAAACATTATTAAAAAGATGGTGATATTTGGTGCAAAGTACTAAAGATAAAGATGTCTCCTTTTTTAGGAAATAATATTAATATATTTGAAGTGTACTAACATTGAAAGGAGGAGTGTCTAGAACTAATAAGGAAATTGAACAGGAGATTGTAAAGTATCTTGGGAAAATATAAGAGGATAATAGTGTGAATATTAGTATTAAAAGTAAAGTAAGTTCTATACAAATCAAAGATAACACAGTATTGTGTAAGGAAATTTCATTAGAAGATATGATAGAAAATGAAAGACTGTATATGATAACAGGGCACCAGGGTCTGATGGAGTGTATTATAAAGTCTATAAAGATATGAGCATAGAACAAAAAACAGTATTGGCTTGCTTGTTTATTTAATGGAATAATAAGCATTTGATAGAAAATTTATGAAGGGTGTGAAGTCTAATATGGAAAAAGGATATACGATAGATTTAAAAACTGTAAACCCATTACTTTAACAAATATATATTTTTATGTGACTGATGCAAAAATGTCAGAAAATGCTTTGAGAAAGATTTAGAGGAAAGGGATTTTTTGGTATAAAATGAAGTATTCAAGAGATACTATTAATAATTAAGGAAGTGATGTATAATATTCTAGAATATGAAGTCAGTCTGACAATTGCTGGATGTTATGGAGAAAAAGCTGTTAGATACTTCACTCCACCCCACTTTAAAAAAGTATCTTGATGTTTTACACATAGGGAGCATGATCAATTATGGAATATATTAAATGAATAAGCAATAGATGAAAGCCCAATATGAATTATTAAACTGATATATGAAAACAGCAGTGTCAGTACAGTAGTTAATGGGTGGATCACAAAAAAATAAAGATAAAAAGGTGGATGAGACATGGTTGCCTGCTCAGTGATATTTTGTTTGCTTTAGTGATGAATGCAGTTGTGCAAAATATGAATATGGGACTGGAAGTGGGAGAATATAAACATGATATAAAAATAAAATTTACCTTTAATGATATGATGTCTTATGCTGATGATGTAACTGCAAAGATTATAAACAGGTTAGTAGAAGTAATGTGTTAATCTGGAAAAAAAAGAAGGAATATAGTTAATTAGAGATAATTTGAAGTTTTATGTATTGTTTTTGTTAGTTATGAATTAATGACTAAGCACTGACAGAAGGTTAATACAGTAATCCCCATATAATTACAAAGTAAATTGTTACATAATATTTTTTGCATTATTTTGGGATTGAGAATAAATCCAATAAAACAGATACCATATATAATAAAGTTGAAAAGGGATGTTGGAACTTAATAAATCTAGTATTTTTCTTGCTTTTTTATGCATTTAGGGAATGTTAACAGTTATGAGAGCAAAGTGTGAAAAGGTATGGTAAAAGGATAGTAAAGGAAAAAGGTTAAGCAATGTAAGAAAAAGAAATGTATGGTATTAAAAAAACAGGATAGAATTTTATTACATTAATCCATGGGATGATTTGAGGCAGGATTTTAAATAAGCAATTAGTAAATGATGGAACAAGATTTTAATATTAGTATGAACAAGATTTTATTTGAAGACATGTTAAAAAGGGGTGAGTGTTGAATAAGTCTAGAAATGAGAGACTGTGTGTTAAATGTAAAGTAATTGAGACAAGAGAGAATGATTTACTTGAATGTCCTTTTGTGATGAGATTGTAGAAAAAATAAAAATAATATGAATGGATGGAAGAATTAAAAATATATATATGGATTTTGGTTATAGTAAAATTAAAATTTAGAAAAAAAGGAGAAAATCATTATGCTGTAATTATATATGGTAGTTCTTATTATTTATTTATTTTTTTGCTGTATTTATTCATTCATTCATTTACCTATGCTGTTTATTATTATTGTATTATTATTTCTAATTGCTTAATTAATTATTTATATTTTCATAGATGATGATTTTACTTATTATGATGTGAACATTTTATAAATAAAGGACTCCTAGTCTTTTCAATAAGAGCTGTGGGATCATTTACATCCTTCAGAGTTATGAACAATTCAAGCAGATGGAACCTCGATTTAAAGTCTCATTCAAAGGATGGCAGACTCAGGAGTGCAGCACCCTTTAATGCTCTACTGTAGTGTCAGTTATTTGAAAATCCAATCCACACACCTGGAGTGGGAACAGAACACACATGCTTCTGATCTCCCAGCATCAAAGGAAAGTGCACTACTGCTGAGCCACTGACACTGTTAATTTCAAGCAATACTACAGAAACTGCACTGAGTATTGCATCATCAATAAATCAGGAAGCAAAATGGAATGAGGAGACACCAAAGATCTGTATTTTGTACTTGTGTTCCTGACTTAGTGTTTTGAATTCAAATATATTCAGTATTATTATCAGGTCTCCAACCATAATCAACTTATTTTTGTGTAGATATTCAGAAATTCAGTTCAACAGAGGAGAAAAGTAAAGCTCTTCCGTTGAACCCTGACATCCATCACAAGAACATGTAAAGAGACCTATGGTAAGAAAGAGAGAGAGAGAGAGAGACATAATCTTATTTCATTATAGTGCATGGAGCTTTATCTGTTCCATGTACTATTAAGGGCTATTAAGTGTTTTACAGCTTTGAAAGCTATAAATCACTTAGTGCTGCCATGTGGACAGTGAGCAGACATGCAGTGTCACTCTGTGGCACTATCAGCTTTAATAAGCTGTTAAGACACTTCACTCTGTTGCATTTTTTTATGTGTGGCAGTGTTAAGTTTCTAACAGCTTATGAAGTTGTTTTAATTTCTGTGTCTATTTTGGGGTGGCCAGCACTGATTGTAGCTATGGTTTAGCATGACAGCAGACCTTAACAGTGCTTAGACGTACTTAACGAAAGCTTGTTGAGTGTCTTTCTGATGTCAGGAAAGTGCTTAACAAGCCCATCTTTTTCATGATTTCAAGTATAATTGGGGAGATCCATGCATTACAAAAATCATAAAGGTCATTGGATGTGTAGCACTAATGCTATGTGCTACAGTATAGAACACACTGCTGGTAAAGCACCAGTAAAATAAGAAACGCATCTAGATTAACGAATCTCTAGTAGAATGTGCTGCACTCGTGTGTGAGCTTTTCATATCAGTAATTACAGTAAGTTTAGTCAAGCACTTAGTCTAACAACTTCAAAAAATACTCATCTGGTTTAGTGCAAAAGTATATTATTGAGAATATATTTAACATTTTAGAAAGTCATTTTCCATAAAGAACATAATTTTATATGTGATTTATGTAAGTCCTCTGACACTTAAATAATTTTATATATTAAGCAGCTGTATTTGAACAATTCAAGTTTGACACTTTCACTTGGGCAGCTGTTTAGCCAGGGTGTCCAGTGCATAATAGAATTAGTCCCCAGACTCTGCAGTATGACAGGTTATTGCCACTCTCAGGTTCAGAATGCATAAATGTACTCAACTGTACTGATATTCTACAATACAGCATACCCTGCCAAATCTTTTTCTGTACTTACGGCACAGACTGATACAATCAGACAACAATAAGCCAAAATAATACATTTATTAATTGTATTAATACTGGTAAAATCTGAAATACCACATTGAAAAGAGGGCCAAATACACACACAAAAAGAGAAGCATAACTATTAAAGGATACCAAATGTAAAATGCTCTGTAGTTTAAAAAAATATAACACAAACTGTCCAAATACATCACCATTGCTTAAGTAGTACCAATGTTCATGAACCCCATGGTGAACATGACACCACAATCTATGCATAGGTTTAATATTAGTATTCGGAAAATATCTAATTAGAGACCATTTATAACATGCATGTCACTGCCTAAGGAGCCATCAGTCTAGTAACATGCAAAAGCTTTTTATCAATGAACAGCTTGTTTACATTTCACCTCTCTATCCTGATTATTTGCATGTTTTCTCAAGACAACATTTATTACAATAACATAGGAAGTGTACTTCAAACCCAGAGAGACAATGCAGGACTCATTACAACACAAGACCACAACAATGTGAATGGTTTATAAAACTCGTAAGGGTGTAATGATTTAATTAATTGCTAGAAATTCTAATGCGATTGGGTGCTGCACAAAGAAGGAGCAAAAGTTACATTTCACTATCTTTAGGCACCATTAAGAAATGTGAAGACAAGGGTGAGTTTGGCATAATTCACCTTATATACACAAGGTAAAGGGTTTGATTCTGACCTCAGGTTATGTGCTAGGTTTAAAATGGCTCTTGAATGCAGTTAGCCTAGCATTCATCTGTGAATTTTCTGTTACTATAAGACCACCTACCGTAATGCCACTTAGAAACAGTTAAGCTACTTCAGCCTAGCTATATCTGATAATCAGCCCTGACATATCATACCAAACACCTACAGATGAAATGAAAGTAGAAGAAAGAACTGTTTGAAAAAAGACATTATACTTCAGAAGGCAACTAGCAATGCTATAAAAACTGCTAAACTAAGCCAAAGGCAAAATATGCTAACATACATGTTAAGAATGAATTTAATTAAGTATTAAAAAAAAGTTCATAAAAAGCTGGGGGCACTATATAGAGATAAACAATTCCTCATTAACTCCACCAGGGCTAAAATAGCCCAAACGCATCTCATCTCTACACTTCTTTATGCCTCCACTATTCTCACCAATCTCAGCAAATCAAACTTATCTAAGCTTGTGGCCTGCTACAACAAAATTGCAAGGTTTTCCAGCAATCAATAGTTCACATCTTAAACACCACTGCTCTCCCCTAAAACAACTCAACTGGCTTGAACTTCCCCATCTTATCCTTTATAACCAGCTTATACTAGCACATAAGATTCTCTACTACCCAGATAAAACCCCTGCATTACAAAACCTAATACATCCTTACTTCAGTACTAGAGTTCTACGCTCTAACAACAAACCTCTACTTAAAATCACTAAAGCCAACAATTCCGCAAGAGCCTCTCTGTATTCAAACTTTATAGCCAAAAAATGGAACACTCTGCCCAGTAATATTTCTACCACTATATCTCTTGCCCTGTTTAGGAAGTCTCTGAAAACATACCTCCAAACTAACTGGATCTGTAACTGTGACTCCCCAGACTAGTATAACTCCATCTTCTGTTAACATCTTTTCCCTCTGGTAATGAAAAGATGAGGTATTCTAGCTTAATTTGATGTAATTGTTTGTATTATTCTGTTGACTCCCTAATTTTACTTAATGTAATCTGTATAATGTATCTTAGCACTATTTAAGTTTTTTTTCTGTTGCTATTCTAGTTTTATTTGATGTAATCTGTATAAGTTATACCTCTGTAACTGTGTACATGGACACTATTATACATGTTAAATGTGGAGCTTTTCTCCCAAGCCTCTGCTGAAAAAGGACTTGTGTCCAGTCGGACTTTCCTGGTAACCAGATGTAAAATAAATAAATAAATAAATAACTGAAGAAATCCCATAAAGACTATACTTTCTATCACTTCTGCAAAAATGGAGGCAATTTGCAGATGATATATTCCACTGTCAAATACGTGGCAGTCACATAACAAACAAAAACAAGTAACAACAAAAAAGTAGCCATAGTATAAGGGCAATAATCAAAAGCTTGGGCTGTGGTTTGTGTAGATCATTGTGTGTACTGTACCTAGTCAGCCACTGTAGCTAGATAGCATGTGCATATAAGTTGCTGAGCACGTGCAAGATCAATACCATTTTGTATACTCAGCCAGAGTGAATGCAAGCATGACTGGAGATGCACACGTATAAATTCAAACTGAAAGCAGTTACATATGTGGGTCATTTATTTACTATTTTTGGCTTACAACCAGATCCATTTAAACAAGCAGAAATTCTTGAGATGCCAGTTCATCCCAGACCTGAATGAGCTTTCAATACAGTTGCATGAGTTGACATGCAAAAATGTAAATGGTCCTGTTAGAACAACACCAAAAGCTCTAGTGACAATTCTGAAAAAGACCATATATACAGCCCCAGCACACTTGCAATGCATGAAGTTAAAATTAAAAAAATATAACTTCAATATTGTCTATACAAAAGGCAAATTTCTGTACCTTGCTGATTCGTTGTAAAGAGCACCTAGGCAAACAACAGAACAGCATGACAATGAGAAAGCAGATTTTGAAGTCATGGAAGTCAAAAATGTTTCCTCATCACGTCTCGATGAACTCAGAAATCATACACCTTCAGACCCAATTCTCCAGAAGATGAAACATGTTATCAGTCAAGGATGGCTAGCATAACAAACTAGTCTACCGCTTGACATACAGAAGTATTTTCCCTGCAGAGATGAGATCAAGATGGAAGATAGAATCATCATGAAAGGTCTTAAAGTGGTAATTTCTGCAGCATTACAACAGGAATATATCAAAATTTTGTATCGTGGTCACCCGGGTACTGATTCAACCAAAAGAAAGGCAAGAGGCAAAGTATGTTCGCCTTCTATGTCAAAAGATATAGAGAAAGAAACTCTAGCATGTTCTATATGCAACAGTACTAAACTCCACCAACAAAAAGAACCATTTCAGCTAAACCAGATTCCTGAACTACCACATGTTAGTAGACTCTTATTTGAATTAGTTTGAAATTGACTTTCTTCCTAATTTAACATCCAGCACTGTCATTATGTATTTCAAGAGACATTTTTCTGTTCATTGTAGTCCTTACAAAGTTGTATCTGACAATGGTGCACAGTTTACAAGACAGCAGTTCAAGAATTTTGCTGAGTCTTGGGACTTTGTCCATGTTACTAGTAGTCCTGAGTATTCACAGTCCAATGGATTAGCTGAGCGTGCAGTTCAAAGTGTGAAATGTTTGTTGGAGAAATCTAGGACAGATTGTACCAATGCTTTTCTTAACCTAATTAAGCTCAGAAACATTCCTTGAGATAATTTGCTTGTTTTACCTGCTCAGAGATTAATGTCCTGAAAGACTAGAGCAACTCTTCCAATCAGTAAACAATTACTGATATCAAATGCAAAGAAGAACAGAATGGTCAAGAGTCAACTTTTGAACAAATGCCATTCACAAAAGCTGTACTAAGATAAAGTCAGCAAACCACTCAGACCATTAAGACAGAAGAGATTGTGAGAATGCAAACATCTAAAGGATATGACCAAGTGGGAATTGTCAAAAATAATTGAGAAGAACCAAGATTTTACATTGTACAATCTGATGAAATGGATTTCAGAAGGAATCAAAGACACATATTATAAGTTTCTGAACCAGTGACACAGCAGATTGTCTGTGCCAGACACTCAATTTCTCAGAGTGACTCTACACTTCAAATTCCAGAGAACAGTGAATCTTCTTCACGCAATCCTGATGCAGTCCCAAAGTGCCAGTTGTAAATGACTCCCCACAGACTGTCCCTGGTCTAAGCCCAGTCAAAGTTTTTATTTAACCAGATCGGGTAGAATTTTCAGACCCATTTCGAGATACAAAATGACTTAGACTTCAATTCATTTGTTGTTAAAATGTTGATGTGATGCGTCTATATTACATAATCGAACTTTTAAAAGTTTGAACGTCATATGGTTGACATCATATTATTGAACTTTTAAAAGTTCGAAAATGTAATAAAAAAGAATAAACCAAAGGGAAAAAACCTACCTGAATGGTTTAATCAGGGGGGCTTCCCCCCACACCCCCCACTCTTGAAATATACCAACTCCGTGATCGCACTACAGTGCAGAAAAGGGAAGTCTTCACATTCTGCACTGTACAGAGATCTCCGCTGAAACATTCGAACTTTTAAAAGTTTGATCATATGGTGTCGACCATATGACTCAAACTTTTAAGAGTTCGACAATGTGGTATAGACCCAATGTGATATCTAGTATGTAAAATATCTTGATCTCCTATTGCATGTCAAACAAATCAAAGAGGGAGGATGTAGATCAGTGTGTGTGTATCGTACCTAGTCAGCCACTGTAGCTAGATAGCATGTGCATATTAGTCACTCAGCACATCCAAGATCAGTGCCATTTTGTATAGTCAGCCAGAGTGAATGCAGGAATGAATGGAGATGCACATACGAGTGTGTGTGAAGTAATGAGTCAGTCAGTTAACTTAAATATATGTTCCAGTTACAGCTCCTGATGTGTTTATGTACAATAAACAACTTGAACCCATGACAGTGCCTCAGTGTCTCATCTGAATACACGAGACATGCGTATTTACAACCACTCAGCAAACTGAAAAAGAAAATCAGTCCACATACTGATTTAGAAACAGCACCATGGAGATCCGTGTAATCTTCAGATTTTATTCTGATGAATTTCTTGTGCAGAAATTTGCTTAGTGCAGTAAACCAAAAACAAAGGAAGTTATATACAGTAGCCTGAATATGTGATGTTATACACAGGCAACATTTACATGCTAAGACTTTGGTGGTGCTGATATAATTTTTGAAGGCCCTCTTTGGATTTTAATGCTGAGAGTTTCAAAGCCATGGCATTATGCAGTATTACTACACATGTTCCGGTGAGTCATGTATTAATTGTGATGAGCAACTTTTACCACTCACATGACAGAAAAGGTAAAGAGCAGCAAGAGGAAGAACCTGGAGGAAGAGGAGGAAACTAATATGACTACTGGAGGACTAGGAAATGTTACTCTGAAATAGTACTGGAGACAGACATCAAATCTAGCTAGATCTAACAACTGATACTGTGGGAGAAGGGAGTACACTGAGCTTTTTCTTTTTTAAGGAATTGACAAACAGCCTACAATGATTACTGAACCTGAGGGTAAGTGGCAGTCTGAGATAAGTTTTCAACATGCACCGCAAGTTAGTGACCTGTCTGGACAATAAGTTGACCTGAGGCAGAGGACTGGTGAGAACTAACTCGACAGAATAGTTAGAAAGAGAGAGAGTCAAATGATGAAACACAATAATAGAAATTAATAAATATCTAATGAATGTTTTGACTTTTGAGGGCTATTTTTTGCATTTACACCCCTTTCTGCTTTTACTAATAGTGTTCTTAAATCATGTTATCCACTGGAGACTAAAAATCAGAACTAGTCTTTATGTCTGCTTCAGCTTACCTGATGAACAAAATGCAGGGGAATAATTAAAGTTGGACCAATATGCTCTACGTAGAAATTCTTGATTCAGTGTGTGAGGTTACCTGAGCAGTAACTGTATGATATTTGCAACCCTGCAAGATGCAGGAATGATAAAAAGTAGTGCAGTTAATCTTAACTGCACATGTAACAGTAATCTAACTCTTTATATCCAGTAATGTACTCTCATGGATTTATAATATGCAAAAATGTAGTTTTCCTCTCCTGTTTGACTTCAGTCTCACTTATTTTCATTTTACATTGGAAATAAAATTCAACCTATTTATGAAGTCAGCCATACTCAATCAAAATAATTCATTTACACTTTATATAAGTTTTATACTATGTCCTAAGATGCAGTGGCAGGAAAGCATGACCTCCCCCTCCATGATCAGTGCAACTGCTCATAGCTGGTTCACAAAATGTGCAGCTAGAATATGAGTACACAATGTGTAGTCTGCTGTATTAAATATTACATTACGGATAAATCTTAAACTCTGGTAAATTCAGAGGTTTTCACCTAGGGTTCTGCAGTCCCCTACAGCTTTGGAAAACTATACCTTCAAAAATATTTACGGATTTCTGCCTTAGCAAAGCGAAAGAGATGGATGTTTTGTATAATTACACCACCAGTGTGTTATAAATGAGAAGTGAAGTCACTCTAGATACTTGCATCTAGACAAAACAGTCTCTAAAAATAAAACAGTGTGTGGGTGTGTTTGTGTGGGAGTGGGTTATGCTGGCAGAGACATAAAGAGAGTGCAAAATTCAAAGGAATACATTCTGATAGAAAGGCACAAATCAGACTCCATTTGCTTCTTGTACTTTTTATTGTATCTGTCAAAAGAAAATGAGTCTCTGTATGCAGAGCTTTCAGAGAAGGAATACCTATTACACATTTGATATAATCTGTTTTGACAAATACTCCATTACTGCATTATTCCTTAGGCAAAATGATGCAACAGTAGCGACAGAATATGATATGATATGAGCTTGTGCAAGGATACTTTTTCCTTCTGACATCCTTGTACTTTGTGATCTTTGTACTGTTTGCTTTCTTTCTTGCTACTAGGGCAAGGTTTCATACAGCTAAGAAATGTTTGTTAAGCAGGAGGGGTTAGCAGGTCATTACCTTGTGTTCCCAGCTTTAAGAGTCAGTGCAAAAGCTTCATTAAAATTCTGCTTCAGTCAATACCATAAACTTGTGCATTGTAATGTGTTCTTTCTGTATATGACAAAGAACAAGATATCACTTGTATGTTATTATGTTAAGGTTGTTGTCAAATTAAAGTAGTAAATTAAATATGCAGACTAGTAAAATTATCTCGGCTGTATCTGAAAATTAATAGTGACTCACTGCATTTAAGCAATTAATCTGTTTTGATCTATGCTTTCCTTCAGCACTTTCTTCCTTCATTTATCTTTTTTTTTCTCCTTTTCTGTTTTTTTTCTGTGTTGTGTATGTGGCAGTAAATACAAGTCTTTTTCCCCATCCTGTCTGCTCCATGGTGTGGTTGTGACTTTAGCTGATCAGGTCCCTGATACCAATCAAAACAAGGACATTGCAAACCCCAATTAGCCTTGAAGACTATCCACTCACTTTATGAGTGTGTTCCGTCAGTGGAATTCAAATCCAGCAACAGTGTCCTTACCGAGACAGCGTACACAACTTAACTGTATTCTTAACTACCTACTGCTGGGGTGTTTTTGTAGCTAAGTTTTTGGCTGCTTTGCTGATATCTGTATAGAGTAATATTATTCACCCTGTTCCTGTGTTCTGATATGCTGCTTCTCCAAGCTATGTTCTGAGCCATATACTGGCGTGGTTTTTGAAAGCCATGTTTAATGTTTGTATTATGATGACTGTGAACTGAAAATCTACCTGCCCTGATATTGCAATTTCTACTGCAGTAGAACTCGGCTGAACATTGAGCTTCACATTGCTGAACCCCTCTGAGAACCGTATTCTTGGTTCGTTCTGATACTAACTGCTAACAGTCACCTTATCTGACCTGATTGTGTGCCTTTTTCAGTCAGTGGAGCTACTGTTAAAGGTTTTTGTGAACCGAAGGTCTTTGTGAACCAAATTCCCGGTTATTTCTTTGAACCATATTCTCGGCTATTTTTGAAAGTAACTGCTAACAGTCATCTTATATGATGTGTTTGGGCGATTATTCCAACATTGTAAACCTTGGTTAAAGACTGGGCATTGCTGCTGTTGAAGGTTTTTGTGAACTACATTCCCGGTTCATTCTGTGAACCATATTCTCAGCTCGTTTGGAAAGCAACTGCTAACAGTCAACTTATAGGAAGTTTTTATGCATTTCTTACAACACTGTAAGCCTTGGTTACAGACTGAACATCACCAAACAAGCTAACAGCTTCCCTTCCAATTCTGAAGCATTTGTGAACCTCATTTATGGTTCGGTGTGCTGAAACTGCTATAAGTAACAGCATTTGACTGGGGAATGCATTTTCTTAACACTGTGTGCTGCTGGTGAAGCCAGTGCCTTGCTGGTCAACCAAATAGCCCCCCACCCACATTGCTGAACCTTTGGGAATAGTGTATTTGGTGTGTTTAGAGGTCAACTGCAGCAATACATGACTTGCTATTGCATGTATTCAGTTTGTTTAGAGGCAAACTGATAAGAGCAGCAGTACCTGACTTGTTAGTGCATTTCTCTAATGCAGTGAGCTGCCGGTGAAGCCTAGGCCTTGCTGATCATTTAAACAGCCCCTCCTTCATTGTTAGAGACTTGTTTTTGGCTTGTTTAGAGGCCGACTGGTAAGAGTAGCATTACAAGACTTGCTACTGCTTGTATTTTGGTTTGTTTAGAGGCTAACTGACAAGAGCAGCACCACATGACTCGTTAGTGTGTTTCTCTAATGCTGTGAGCTACTGGCAAAGCCTGGGCCTTCCCGATCAATCAAACAGACCCCCTTCATTGTTTGAGACATGTTTTTTGGCTTGTTAGAAGCCAACTGTTAAGAGGAGCATTACAGGACTTGTTGCTTGCTTTTGGTTTGTTTAGAGGATAACTGCTAAAAGGATAACTGTTAAAAGTAGCTTTTTGGCTTGTTTAGAAGCCAACTGTTAAGAGTAGCATCACAGGACTTATTATTGCTTGTTTTGGTTTGTTTAGAGGAGAACTGTTAAAACTAGCTTTACATGACCTGTTAGTGCGTTTCTGTAATGCTGTAAGCTGCCGGTGTATCCTGGGCCTTGCCGATCAATCAAACAGCCCCCTTACATCATTTGAGACATGTTTATGCTGTTCTATAGCACTGTTTGCCTACTAAATAGGCTTTGATTTGTCCTAGTGTTACATGCAGTTCAGCGTACTTGATTTTAGTTTGCACTGTATTATGATGTGACATGCTAACTGACTGTACCAAATTGTTTGCTAACTGTATATTATGCCATACTCAGATAGCTCTGCACTCTAACTTATCTCAGTTTTCTAATATCCAGCTACCCCTTTCTACTGTCTGTCCCTGTAATACAACTAGTTTAATCTTCTATCTTCCTCGTACTCTCCTCATATCTGGATCATTTCTGACTCCTCTCCTAACCTAACACTTAATTCCTTCTCCCTCATTTCTCCTCCTTTTGTATCCTTACTTTGCCTTTTCCTTTACTCATAACATAGCCCTCTGTACTACCTTACTACAGCTATCGACTACTACTACTATTCACCTCATGCTTATCCCCTCTCTCTCTCATTGTTTTTCAGGTCCCTGATAGCAATCAAAACAAGGACATTGCTAACCCCAATCAGCCTTGAAGACTATCCACTCACTTTATGAGTGTGTTCCCTTGGTGGAATTCAAATCCAGCAACAGTGCAGTATAAATACAACGTATGTTACACTGTGTATTTTCAGTAATCCTACCACACTATACCCACTTGGTGTAGACTGTAACTTTGTGACTACTGTATGGCTATGTTAGGTACTGCCCTTGGTCAGCTAGAGCACTCTGTGCATTACCCCTGCTCTCTCTAGTGTTCAAGTCACTCTTCATTCCTCATAACCTTACTCCCATCCACTGTCTCTGCTAGCTCCTTCCCTCGACTCTCATAGCTTTCTACTGTCACAGCCCTCACATCTCTACCTGACTGTATCCTCCCTTTGACCTCTCTCTTACAGATAGCATCCCTACATCCTCTCTCCCACTCATAGGATCCCTACTCTCACCTTTCCCTACCATATTTCCTTCTCATCCACCTCTACAGCCTCACTCTTAAATGATAGTTTTTTTCTCTCCCAGTTTGCTGAAACTACTGGAGAGTGCTGCCCTGCTCCATTCACTACACAAACTTCGCTCCCCTACCCTTCCCCATTCCCACCCACCACTACTTCAATTTCATTTATAGTTTGTAGACCACTCCCCAAAGATATCTACCTCCCAATTAACCAATCAACCCTCACCTATCATCCCTCACTTATAGACTCGACCACACCCTATTCAACACTTGGCTACTATTACTACTACTATCACTCCTATAACTACCTAGCTACTCCTCTAACACAACAACATGTCCTATATGCATTATTCCCACATACTAAAAATACTATGTTCCTCATTAGCTATCCTCTCTCTCCTTCTTCTATCACTCATTTCATCCTACCACACACACATTATTACCACCTCCCCACCACCATGGCAAACAGATTCCAGAACCAGTCCTAGGCAGGAAGAACATTTCCCTATATCACCCTACAACCTTTCCTCCGCTAAATCTTGCTCCTCCCTTTATAATACTCTTAAGTACAAGTCCAGTACCCCAGACTCCCAGAAACAGGCCAGGATATTCCACAAACTTAACAAACTTTATCTATACTTTCTCCAAAGACTTACTTGCTGCGGGGACATTCACTCTAATCCAGGGCCCAACAGCATTAACTACTATACCACTCAGCAACTAAATCCTCTATATATAAGACTGTCCTCATTTCTACTTCTTTTAAACATCAATGTGAAAAGCATTCGTAACAAAGCCCAGGACCTTCATGCCCTATTAGCTCTATACAAGCCAGAAGTCATGGTGCTAACAGAAACATGGCTCAAACCTGAACACCATGATAACAAAATTAGTGTCCCTGGGTATATCATACGTAGAGAAAGATCAGGTAAAAAAGGAGGCGGTGTGGCAATACTTTTCCAAAACCACCTCACTTTTGAACAATATGAATGCAACTCCCATGAAGTAACAGACATAGAACTAATTCTAGGGAAATTAAAGGTCAACTCCAACAAACACATAATAATTGCAGGTGGATATATTCCACCAGGTAACAATGCTAACATACTAGAAAACCTACTAAACTGGATGTCATCTTCCCTTCCTCATGAAACTATAACATTAGGCGATTTCAACATAGACTCATCTGACTGTTCTAGCCAGAATCCATCCACCCATATAAACATCCATGCGTTCAACCAAATTATAACTGACCCCACCAGAACTGACAAAACCTCCAAACGCCAATCTATCTTAGACTGGATTCTGCTCTCAGACCCCCACACTGGCTTAACACTCAGGCTGTCTTCCTGACAGTCTGAGTGACCATCAGACAACCTACTTAATTAGGAGTCAATCCCACCACATTAAACAACTTATCCTCAGAGTAATACATAACAAAAAGACCTTCAAACCTAAAGACCTAATCAATTCACTAACATGTTGCAAGTGGACACCCTTAAAACAACTACCACTGGACGATGCTGTGCAGTACTTCAACTCAGCCTTCTTAGACATCCTAAACTATCATGTACCCCCCCCCAAAACCATTAGAATCAGAACTAACTATGCCCCATGACTAACAAAAGATACTAAAACCATAATGAAAGAAAGGGACAAAGCCTGGCTACAATTCTATAAACAAAACAATAGCATTACGAGACAAACTTATCTCAAACTCCACAATAAAGCTAAAAAACTAGTTAAACAAGACAAAACTAACTACCATACAACCATGCAAGATAAGTACTCCAACAAACCGCAAATATTCTGGGCCACTATAAATACTTTACTGCACCCAAGAAAATCCACCACTCCTAACCCTGTATTTTCCAACAACCATGACAATATCCCCACCCAATTCAACAAACACTTTACTGAAACAGTCCAAGCCCTAGCTAACACACAAAATACTACTAGCAGACCCTTACATAAAAATACTCCAACCCACACCCACATAACAAACAATTCCTCCAGTTTCTCCTTAGAACCAATCCCTACTAAAACTATTGCTAAACTTCTCAAGAAGCTGAAACCAACCACTCTGGCAACTGACAATCTTCCAGCTGACAATCTTCCTGCAGACTTCCTACAAATAACTGCTGAAGCAATAGCCTACCTAGTGTCCATTTTCGTAAACAGGTCAATATCAGAACAAAAAGTACCTAACACGTGGAAAATATCATACATTATTCCACTGAACAAAGGGGGTAAGTCCCTTAAACTTACTAACTATCGCCCTATTGCAATCATATCACCTTTATCAAAAATATTAGAAAGGGTAGTTCATTCCCAGCTAATGCAATACCTACTAAAAAATAACCTGCTATCCATATCCCAACATGGCTTCAGACCTTCCCATAGCAATACTACAGCACTACTCTCCTTCACCAACATCATCAATCACCATAGAAACAATGGTCTATTCGTATCCTCAGTATTCCTAGACTTATCAAAAGCCTTTGACATGGTGAACCATAGTATGCTCCTAGAAAGACTAGCAACACTTAACTTAAGCTCCTCCATCATATCATGGTTCCATAACTACTTAGCAGACCGTCAACAGGCAGTTATTTGGCAAGAGCAACTTTCCCCTCTTTTACCAGTAGGTATAGGTGTTCCCCAGGGGTCCATCCTAGGACATCTGTATTCTCACTATTTACTAACCAAATATCCTCATCCACACTCTCTGCCTCAGTTGTGCAATATGCAGATGATACTACCATTATATGTACCTCCCCTACCCTACAGGAACTAAAAACCATAACCCAAAAAACTTCTCCTTAGCTGAAGAATGGTTCACTAACATAAAACTTATTCTTAACCCCAAAAAAACTAAACTCATTCTCTTTGGCCCCGGTAGATCTCCTCCACCAAATAATGACTTTACCATAACATCTACAGACAGTATTCAAATTAACCCAACCACACACACAAAACTATTAGGTGTAGAAATCGACAATAATCTACAATTTGACATTCATATAGCCCAAATAATTAAGAAAGTTAACAAAAAGCTTGGTCTCCTCTACAGAAGTCGACAGTTCATCACTAGACCTACTAAGGCAACCTTAGCAAGAACTCACCTTTTATCCATTCTCCTTTATGGCTCCCCTATATTCACTAATCTTTGTCACAGCAAAATAAACAAATTGGAATCCCGCTACAACAAGATTGTTAGATTTTCTACTGATTCCTCGCATAGGTCCCACCACTGTCTTGCCCTTAAGCAACTAAATTGGCACGAACTTCCTAAACTACTCCTACTAAACCAACTCTCAATAGCGCATAAACTCTACTACTTCCCTGAAAAAAAAACAGCACTTCAAAGCATAATTCATCCCTACACCACTACCAGGACCCTAAGATCTAGTCATCAGAAAAACATAAATGTCATAAAACACAAAAATGATGCCGGTAAATCACTCTTTGCCTGCTCCATCACCAGAACCTGGAACTCACTCCCAAGCCACTTAACGTCTACCACCACTACTTCCCAATTTAAAAAACTTCTCAAAACCCACTACATATCTAAGTGGCATTACACATGCTGCTCTCCAGGCTAGGTCATTTCACTGTACTGGTGCTAGGATTCTGCTAGGGATCAAATGGCTGCTCCCTGTGTCCTGTTGCTATAAATTTGCTAGAAAAAAACAAAACAAAAAAAAAAAAACAAGGGTTCTATCCTTTATACCTATATTAAAACATCTACTATTTATCATATATACTGAATGCTCTGTTATGATATACAATTTTTGTACCTACATGTTGTGCTTAGAGCTATCTACACTCAATTGTAGTCCTCATATGTATCCTATATGTATATTATTACTATGTTTGTATGGAATTGTATTGTTTTCTTGGAGCTTTTCTCCCCAGGCCTCCTCTGAAAATAGACTTGCGTCCTCCCGGTTAACAAATGTAAAATAAAAAAAAAAAAAATGATACTAAAATGTATTGTCATGTTCTGGAGCAAATGTAAGTAACAAACCTTTGGATCTAACCTCCTTAACATCTATACAATTGTGAATTACACATTTATCGATGCAAAAGTATGTTACTGTTACATTTTATTTTGTTCATAGGGCTGGCACCCTAATTTTTTCTCAGATCTGAAAAAACCCTGCCATGACATCACAAAAGACTGAACCCACAATGACTCACTACTTAAATTTATGTATAGTCTATCTTGTTTCCATGCTAAATGCTAGAAAGACAAGTTGGTAACTAGTTCTTGCAGGTAGAACACCTCACATTAAAAATTAATTTGTGATGATGTATTAATAAAACCACAATGTAAACCGGAAGCTGCTCCTCTAAAGAGGTATATACCTTTTAATTACGAATAATAATTTTACCCATGATGCTTTGAAGATGTATGTAACTTAATAGCCACTTGTGTTGTCATTTTGTGGATGTGGTTATAGAGAAAATTTGAACACACACTGACTGTAAACAACTCACTATAATCTTTACTTTTTGTAAAATCAAATGCAATTTTAACATGAGGAGCATAACATAAAATAAGAAAGAAACTTCTGGAAGTGACCAATACACTTTAAAGAATAAAACATTAATCCTGGTTGTGATGATGCCTCTTAGTCCAGGAAGTGATTGCTGTTTCACAGTAGCACAAACTGCAAATGCTATTACTGACTAGAAAAAATTGGTAAGTATAAAACTAACTAAACTTTGTGTCACAGAACTGATAGCTATCTGTCCGTCTGTCTATCTATATATCTATTTATCTACTGCTCTGTTCCACCTCAGGACCCATGTTAAAGTCTTTTAGTGAATTTTGCTGATAGGGAAGTTGATTTTTCAGAATGAATGCACCACAGGTTAATGAATACTGGTTTAAATATATTACACGCACTGATATATATATATATATATATATATATATATATATATATATATATATATATATATATACACACACACACACACACACACACACACACACACACACACACACACACACACATACATATACAAACTAAATAGCTCTTCATGGCCCAGGAGTATGGTGATAACTTGCAGTGACATAAGCAAAATGGGGTTACATTTTCACATCATCTTGCTTAAATCCCAACATACAATCAGTTTTTGTCTCCTGTCATACAGTTGCAACATCCAACCTAAACTACAATGCAGTTAACAGCACATGACTCAGCCAACAAAACATTACTATAAAGCCAGTAGAATATGTAAAGCACCAAAAACTCATATAAACAAAACAACACTATTAAAATAAATATAAAGAAATAAAATAGCAAGAACACAATCTCAACATTGTATAAACAGAAAAACACTGAGCTGCATACCTATACACAAAACACAGTGAAGAATAAAATGCACTGAAACACTATCATAACTACGGTAAAAACAATAATAAACATTCTGTAAATAAATAAAATCAACAACTTCATTTTGAATACCCTCTTGGCACAGAAACTACAACAAAACCTATACCTAAAGTTATACTAAACATTTGTATCTAAATACATAGCAACACAATATGTTTCAAGAAACCGAAGACTGCAATCTTAAAATAAAAAGCAAATAGTTATTTTTCTTCAAAACAATGAGCCCACAAAATGGCTGCTGAAACAGAATTTGAAAAAAGTCCATCCACGATAAAAGAAAATAACTTCTCAGCTTTAATGAAATAATTATTTTCCTATAGAAATGATTTCCTACACAAAAGGAAATAAATGATTTACCAAATCCATAAAATCTGTACTGGATCCCAGAGGAGGAAAAAAAAAACAAGAAAACAATAACAGTGCAAGAATAATTAATAACACAAAAACACATCTCAGCTTCCTTCCCTGAAATAATGCAGACCGATGACAAAAGGAAAAAAATGACATGCAAATTAAGAATTTTACAAATCTCTGCAAAAGTTAAACATTTATATACACATCAGAAAATAACACTAAAATCTCCCACAGTCCTCCATAACTCTCTCAATAATTAACAAATTCAGCTTCAAATACAGGCTGACTGTAAAATAATGAATACTAGAGGACTCTTCCCTAGAGTCTAACTACCCCAATGGACCTACTACTAACCTTTTCCCCTTTTTTAAGTCCAAGTAAGCTTTATACCACAACTGCAACCCAAGACAAACTTTTAACTACAAAAAAAACAGAAAAATAAATAAAGACTAACATAGAATTACCAGAGTCCTCTGATCAACATGCAATAATGTCTAAGCAAAGCCGACAAGAAAAAATATACCTATACACCACCACCAAGACTTGTAAACCACAAACCCAGTAAAAGAAAGCTAACTTAAGTCATCTTCTTAACCAACCACAAATGTCAAAAAGGCTAAAAAATACCCAAATCTCAAATCATTCCACCAGCTCTAAAATATAGTGATGAATAAATGTAATAGTGTCAGTTTGTCACAGTCCTTAATACTACATCCAGTGATGCTGCAGCAGGAACAATGAAACGTAGTACATTTGACAGCTACTACTATCTTGGCTGATTTAGTGAATATATGTTTGTAAATATATATATATATATATATATATATATATATATATATATATATATATATATATACACACACACACAGACACACACACACACACACACACACACACACACACACACACACACACATATATAGATATAGATATAGATATATGTGTACATTGTGAATTCATTCTGGTTGCATTCAGACTTTGGATAGACTAACAAGGAGAATTCCGCTGGCATAATTGTAGAAATGTCACTGCTATAGGGGAATTTATCACTTCACCAAGTTATGAGACAGTTGACACGGCATATTTAGAATGCGGTTCTGGGAAGTTCCTCATATGACAATGAACCTGCATGCATTCGCTAATGGACAACTCTTTTTGATTGATACAGCAAATGATATTATACATTCCCATGAAAATGTTCACTTGTTACAACAGTCTGTCCATTGATGCTTCATAAAGAAAAATTGAAAGTTGCAAATCATGGTTGCATATTTCTGTGATGTGAAGTACACTTTATGCATGTTTAAAGTATTTAGTTTTAGAGTATTTATTTTTATAAATATATGCTGATTTTAGTTCATAAAATTGAAACTTAAATGAATAAAGATAATAAGACTAAAACTACAATCCATAAATCTGCAAAAGGGTGAATCTTGAATTAATATTTAATGCTTACATGCAAAGAGATACAAAACATGGCATTAATACAACAAAGGAAAGCAAATAAACATTGTTGGCACACTGACAGCAAGACCCTTATATCATCCACATATATTTTAAAACAATGCAAAAAAAAAAAACTTGTTTGCCTGAAGGAAAAGTAGTTTATTTAATCTAATTTGGCATGTTAAATTCATATTTTGCATCTGCTTTCATGTGTATTATGTCAAGAATCAAAATGGCAACACTCAGATCTGCTCTGAGTTACAGCACAATGGCACTAAATATGCAGAACCAACTGATATTGCCAACATCCTGGCAGATAGGTTCAGTGCTAACTTTACCCCCCTGCCATCCCCTAAAGGGCCCATCTCTATACCAGAAGAATGCAAAGTTCCTGTAATCACGGCTGCACAGGTAAAACACCACACTCTCCAAAGCCAAGAACACAGCATCCATGGGACCTGACAACATCCCAGGCTGTGTTCTACATGAACTACAGAATGAACTGGCTCCCCGCCTAAGTACCATTTTCAATCATAGCCTCACCTCAGGCTATGTGCCCACTGAATGGCACACAGTGACGGTTATCCCACTCCACAAAGGGGGAGCCACCACAGACCCCAGAAACTACTGCCCCATTAGCCTAATGAGCCTGGTCTGCTAGGCTATGGAACGTATCATCATGGAACTTATAAACAATGACATTGGTAATCTCCAAACTCAGGACCCCACCCAGTTCGGGTTTGTAAAAGACAGATCATGTCTCCTAAACCTGATAGACTTCTTTGAAGCAGTCACCAAAGCCTTAGATGAGGGTAAGGTGGTTCACACAGCCTATCTAGATCTTGCCAAGGCTTTCGACACCATCCCCCACTCTGGAATTACAGATAAATTCATTAAACTAGGTATAAATCCCTATGTCACAAGATGGGTTGCCAACTGGCTCACTGACAGAACCCTCACTGTGAAAGTAGCAGAGTCCAAATCCAACTTCAGATCAGTGACAAGTGGAGTACCACAGGGTTCAGTCCTGGGTCCTCTCCTGTTTGGTATCTACTTCTCTGAAGTACAGACTAGCACATAAGGTCTTTGGCTAACGAAGTTCGCAGATGACTGCAAACTAGGAGCCATAATCAAAACTCCAAAAGAAGTGGACATCCCACAAAAGGGCCTCGCTGAGACAGATGCCTGGTGTCAAAGCCATGGCCTGAAGCTCAATATCAAAAAGTTAATTGTCATCCCTTTTGGTAAAAACTCTGTACCCATGAACTACCACACAGTCGGTAGTCTACTTAACACCAAAAGTGTGATAAGAGACCTTGGGACACAGGTGGACAGTAGTCTCTCCTTTGATAATCACATCGCCACAGTAGTCAGGAAATCCTTCTACGTGGCACACCTCATCACAAAAGGTTTCTCATCCAGGAAAAAAGAGGTCACTGTTCTCCTCTACTCGTCACTCATTAGACCCATTATAGAGTACAATGCCCCTTTTGGTATGTACCTTACAAGACATCTACAACAACTGGAAAGGCCACAGAAATACCTCACAAAGAGGATCACTGGCCTCAAACAGATGCCCTACGCAGACCTTCTCAAAAAACTGCAGCTTTACTCCTTCACATATCGCCTACTCAGAGGCGATCTCTGCCTAACACACAAAGCTATGTCAAACCCAGAGCTTTTAGACATGCTCCACTTACAGAAATCCCAATCCCTACGAGCTACACGCTCTAGGGACCTAAACCTTGTCACCACAATAAACAGAACATGCTGGAGGGATAGATTCCGGTCCCAGAGACTTCCCATACTCTGGAACAAACTACCTATCTATATCAAACAAAGCTCCTCATTAGTACTCTGCAAGAAAATCTTGATGATTGGATGGGATATAGGAAATTCACCCTGGGGATCACTTCTGTGGCTCTGCTCGACAGTGGCACACAAAAATAATTTTCTTGGGTGGCGAAAGCCAGGGTACCATTTGGCTAGGCTTATATAGGCCCTAGGGCCAATAGCCTAGTACCTACCTATGAACCTATGAACAGGTGTGTAATCTCTCCTGCTGCCATCAAATTAAAAGGGATGGACATGGGATACTGTCTCCAGATCTGCAACACTGCTGAAATGTAATTATGATGGCATAAGCTTGAAAACTGCACCACTGGTATCACACAATATATGTGGGCCAACTGTCCTTAAAATCATATGGTAAATTGGCACTACTGCTTTAGGTAATAGGCTACACCTGCAACACCTACATGAGATTTACACTGCATAGATACAGATCAAAATTATTAAACACTGTCTCCCCAGGACTTGACTCAAATCAGTCTCAGCCTAGTATCTTCTAGTGTAATCTTACACATTGTGATTGAAACTTAATAAATATTACAGTCACATGACACACATGCACTGTTCAGACAAGATTAATGGTATCTGTCCACCAACACCTCCTTACTTATCTTTACATCAGTACTGTCACCAGCTAACTAGACCACACTAGCATGTCAAAACACAATCACTGTTTGACATTAAAAAAATGAAGTTAAATACCTGTATGACAGCAACACTACAACTCAGTGAGAGGTAAAAAACAACAGTTATTATATCACCATTCCACTTAGCATACCCTTAAGCTAACAGCAAATAAATCACCAGTTGCATGCATATACAATTAAATAGTAAAGCATTTTCCTTGAAATAAATAACATTAAGCAATGCACTTTGTATAAGCAATATATGAGCATCTTCAAGTTTG
>NC_056733.1:559809693-559849693 GCF_019279795.1 Protopterus annectens
TATTTATTTATTTGTTTTTATTTATTTATTTATTTATTGCATTTGTTTATCGGCACTACATTGAAGTAAACAGAAATCTCCACCTACGGAGATTTCGTAGAGAATATCGTATTCGATATTCTCAGACTTCAAGCACATAAAGTAGACCCATATATATATATATATATATATATATATATATATATATAGGTTTACCTTCATAAGGTTGTGATCGCCTTCTGAGACGCTCTAAAGTCCAAATGTCCAACGGCAAAATTTCCAAATGTCAAAAAAAATAGTTGTGAATTCAAATGAGTGAATGCCAGTGTGCATTTGCTCATGCGAATTTGGCATTCTGGGTGCAGATAGCACTACAGTGGGGATCGGAACATGTACCCCTTCCTTCGCTGTAGTGCAACCTTGGAGTTACTATATGAAATTAGCAGGGGGGTGTGAGGGGTGCAGAACCCCTGCATATCTGTGTTTGGAGACATCCAGAAATGTCGGGTGTTTCGAACACATTCAACATTCCCAGAATGTTAAATTCATTGTGTAGCACTTTCGCTGTTTTAAGCATTCGAAAGTGCAGTTTCTGATTTTTTGAGTCGGATATTTGATGGGTCGCATATTTTACTTGAGACCTTCTAAAGGTAAGCCATACACACACACACATACAAACACACACACACACACACACACACACACACATACATTTATATATAGTCCCAAAGTATGCAAAAAAACTTTAAGGGCTGATTGTGATTGGGAGGTTCTACCTAAAAGGAATAAAACTAGGTAGGTATTTATTTGAACTTCTGTAAGGAATATAGTTGGATAGATAAGAAGGAATCAGTATGAACATTTATGTCAAGATACTTGTTTATTTATTTGTTTATTTATTTATTGCATTTGTTTAGCGGGATGGTCCACTAGACCAGAAGTGCCCATTTTCAGTGGAGGCCTGGGAAGAAAAGCTCCACATTAAAGACATACACATACTATACAGAGTACATAAATGAGAAACAGTTGGTACATATTTATAACAATTTACACATATAATCACACAACATACAGTACACATAGTTGCATCTAGCACAATATACATGTTATACACAGTGTCTAGATGAACAGTCATTTCATATAATTATTAGCTTACATATGTTTATGTAGGCCTTCTTGCAGTGGGAGTAGTGCAGTCACAGAAGTCAGTTATAAAGGCTAAACATTATAACATGTTTAGATGGAGATCAGTCACAGAGATGGGCTAAATGTTAAATGTTATAGAAATTAGGTAAATACTTAGTATATTGAATTTATGTAATGGTATAACAGTGAGAAAGGCTATATGAGTGCCTGATTGTATAAGGGTAAGTGTGAGAGGGGAGTTAAGCAGAGGGAGATACATTTATTTATTTTTATTTATTTATTTAACATTTGTTGACCGGGAAAGTCCGACTAGGTTCCACAGAGCCTATTTTCAGCGGAGGCTCGGGGAGAAATGCTCCAGATGCATGTCTTTGGAATGAACATAATGAACTGGAGGGTGGTAGCATAGGTGTTAAAAGGGAGGATGGTAGTAGTGTGAGTAGGGGGATTACATTATATGAGGGGGGGTTAAGCAGATGGCAATACAGAGTAGATAAATTATACATAAGGAAATAAAAGGGTGATAGCAGTGGAGTTGGGAGGGAGGATGGGAGTAGTGTGAACAGAGAGAATAGACTTAAGAGTTTGTCCCATTTTTTAACACTGGTATTTCATTTGGATTGGTATTTCACCATAAATTTAAAAGCTTTTTAGTATTTGTTAATAGTTTTAGTGAAAGCAAGGCCGTTTATAGATGAAAGCAAGCACCACTTCATGCTACTATAGAACTTTAGGATAATGAATAATATTATGTGTCTTAAGTGAGATAATATATTAATTAATGTATTTTTATGGTGATATATGAAGAAGTGCAAATATGTTAAGGTAGTGAAAAATATTGACATTTTTTTCTTTTACGCAATTAACCACATTTTCAACATATTTGTAATCCCAAAGGATATGGAAAAAATCAACATGGGACACCTTACATGTAGTACATAGTTGGGGATTGATGGATTGTATAGCAATTTCTTAACTGGCGTGAGGTAAGCATTATTGTTAATCATAAATTGAGTTTATTGGAATTTTTTAAAGGGAATATATCTGACATAAAGGGTTATTATGATTACATGTTAGGTATGAGTCACATTTTTTCCAATAATTCTTAATTAAACAACTTTCTTTAGCAATAGAAAAAAATTGCAAGTTGCCAATATAGCTTTAGATGTTAATAGGGCATCCTGTAGCTGTTGAAGAAAATGTAATTTATTCCTGTCTTCAGTAGTTAGATGAAAACCTTCAGTTAACTGCACATTAGGTTAATCTTAGCTGCATAGCCTTTGGATAGATTAAGACTTTTTAGAAATGAAATTGAGTGCTATTAGTTTTATCAAGACAATCCTAAACTGTAGATTTCTTTAATAAAGGAAAGGAAGAAAGATCTAGTATTGAGTTATTGATTAAAATATTTGGGTTATTATGAATAAGTTGGAAGCCTTTAGCTACTTCATTTAGATTCAGAATTTATAACAGTGTTTGAAAATGTATAATATGTTGTTTAATGATCTTATCAATATTCATTTTTCTGTTGTAGTTTGAATGATTAAATATGAAATGGCAAAGGGATTGCAATGGTACTTTTTGATATTTATAAACCATATTTGCAAGCATGCTGAAGGCCATTGGTTCTTAGTGGGCGGAGTGGGCTGACAGTTTACACTTATTTTTAAGTAATAAGCAAAAAAGTCAGGCAGGCTCATTCTGTCTTTTTTTTTTTTTTTTTTGGGAGGGGGGACAGCACAGTTTACTGTAGACAGTTATACAGGTTTTAGGTGAGTATGAAGGTTATTCATTTATTTTTTCAAAATCATATAGTAGGAGTCTGAATTTCAGCCTCTTAAGACCGGGGGTGGGGGCAGTATTACTGACTTTACTTCTGTAACTGGGCAGGACAGGTGTGCAGTACAAACACACATACTAGACACTAGAGTAGTCTGTGATTATGGCCAGATGTGGATCATAGACATTTCAAGCATATTGGCCATGACTGAGTAGCTTAATACAGATATATTGAGTTAAAGTATTGGATTTACTGGTGCTGTCTGTCCCATTGGTGGAGGACCCATGTTGTCACTTGTGAGTGACTGTCACACAGTATGATTATATGCATATAAATAAAAGTTATAATACATTCTGAGAAAATCAGAACAGTATTTAGAATTGCTCAGAGCTCTCACATCATGAAATGGGGTCTATATTAAGTCATCGAAATACGTATTAGTCGAATAAGTATTCAATGAAGGCTAAACATTTATTTATTTATTTAACATTTGTTAATGGGAAAGTCCGACTAGGACAGAGCCTATTTTAAGCAGAGGCCCGGGGAGAAAAGCTCCAGACACATGTCTTTGAATGTGGGAGGAAACCGGAGTACCCAAAGGAAACCCACTCGAACTCAGGGAGGACATGCAGACTCCACACAGAAAGCACCCCAGCCAAGAACTGAACCGGAGAGCCTCTTGCTGTGAGGTGACAACATTAACCACTGCACCACTGCCTCCTAAACATTGAAATTCATTACAGCGAAGCACAGCATTTTTCCCAGGGCAAGGAACCACTTGCCTTCTATCACTTTGGAACACACACCATACTAAATCAAACCCACCCAAGTGGGGGTCTGCACCCCCCCACATCCCCTAACTATATATACCAACTCCGAGATTGCACTACGGTGGGGAAAAGGGAAAAGTTGTGATGATGGCCCAGTGGTTCTTAACCCTGGGAAAAATTCCGTCCTTCACTGTAATGAATTTTGCTATACAGCCGTTGATGACTACGTATTCGATGAATACGTATTTCGATTAACTAATATAGACCCGATAAAATGCTGCTTTAAAATCATTCTTTAAATCAGATATGTCTTTTTTAAAAGGCTTTATTGAATTATTTCTTATGACATAGGCAAACTTACATTTATATAAAAGAAAACAAACCATATTAACGTGTTCACAGTTACAAACATTATGCATCATGTACATTCTTCTGTACAATATAATCAGTCAACATTACATAAATTGTTCAATTCATGCATTCCCTCTAAAACATTTTCTGTATGTATTGTTCCTACCCTTTTCTAAAGATCCCACTTCCAGTTCTTTTATCGCTGTTACAATATTTACTACTTCAAATACAGTTGGTTTAGACTTTGATTTCCATTTTCTAGCTAATTATTTTACTACATTAGAAAACAGTATCCAGAGTGAATGCTGCCCTTTCAAGTAACTGATTACTGCTCCATTGCCACTGCATGGGAATAGATGCTGAACACAGTCACAAATTGATAAAATCATGGGGTTTTAAGTAAGAACAGATTTAATGTAACCAACAATTGTTTCCAAAAACTAGATGAAAATGTTTTTGTAAATATTAGAAGTAATTCTAGGAACTGACAGCTTTGAGTCTGCACAATCTTTGTTCAGATTAGGGTCCACAGAAGAATAAGAAGTTTATACCATGTTTTTTAATCTCTGTTACAATATTCACTAGAAGTACTATTCGACTGTCATTAGAAATAATTCAAGTGAATTTTATAAAAGTTGCCTTTAGCAGCTACATAGCGAAAGCAATACATGAGCAAAAGATCAAAGACAGGGAAACGGGCAAAGGGACATGCTTCATTTGGATAACAAAAGATTGTTTACCTTAAAGACATCAGACATGGGGAGACCCTCATGGAAGTCTTATCAATGCCTATGCCATGGGAAAAAAATCTGACAATATGGTTCCTTCTTCTAAAATAGTTTTCACTAACTTTTCCACTTGTTATTAACACTATATATTGTAATTAACTGTAGTGTGGTCACAGAATCTCCTGTGAACACCTTCTCTAACACTGTCTTTTCATATTTATAGCCTCTCCTACTGTTTTTTAAATGAGACTGTTACTATATGTGCATCTCATGTAGTTAACATACACTGAGGTATTGTTATCCAGGAGAATAAAACCTATCACTATTGTTATCCAGGAGAATAAAACCTGCCACTATTGTTATCCAGAGGAATAAAACCTATCACTATTGTTATCCAGGAGAATAAAACCTATCACTATAGTTATCCAGTGGAATAAAACCTATCACTATTGTTATTCAGGAGAATAAAACCTATCACTATTGTTATCCAGGAGAATAAAACCTATCACTATCGTTATCCAGTGGAATAAAACCTATCACTACTGTTATCCAGAGGAATAAAACCTATCACTATTGTTATCCGGTGGAATAAAACCTATCACTATTGTTATCCAGGAGAATAAAACCTATCACTATTGTTATCCAGTGGAATAAAACCTATCACTACTGTTATCCAGGAGAATAAAACCTATCACTACTGTTATCCAGTGGAATAAAACCTATCACTATTGTTATCCAGTGGAATAAAACCTATCACTATTGTTATCCAGGAGAATAAAACCTATCACTACTGTTATGCAGGAGGATAAAACCTATCACTATTGTTATTCAGAGAATAAAACCTATCACTATTGTTATCCAGAGGAATAAAACCTATCACTATTGTTATCCAGGAGAATAAAAACTATCGCTATTGTTATCCAGGAGAATAAAACCTATCACTACTGTTATCCAGGAGAATAAAACCTATCACTACTGTTATCCAGGAGAATAAAACCTATCACTACTGTTATCCAGGAGAATAAAACCTGTCACATGTGCTCACCGGTGCTGAGTATATCTTAGATATCAAGAAGCTGATGATGAAAAACTAGAAACCAATAATAATCTGACAACTATACCAGAAACTCAGCATAAATATTTCAATAAAATTCATAACATGCAGAAATATGATTTCATTTTTTGAAAATGAAACTACTGGACAAGTGAGTGAGCAAGTGATAAGTGTTCATAGTTGAAGGCTGAAAATGGAGTACATAAGTAGAGGATGTACCTTTGTAGACAGTTTTCAGATGAAATGAATGTGGATAACAGTTTATCTGCAAAGCCAAATTAGATTTTGAGAAAGTTGGGAAATGAAGAAGCCCAACATGAAGACACTGTGATAGATGTATCCTGCATTCGTTTCTCTACGTTGCATCCAGCAATGGGATGGGGTCCATTTCCTCAATAACAGTGAAATAACTTAAGCAGGTAATCACAGAAGGACTGAATGTCATGAAAACAAACTGCCTTTTTTCTTCTACTTTGTGTATAAGAAAAAGAACTAAGGTAAGCACTTGTCTATATAACTCATGTGCATCAAGACAAAAACATAGAATCTGGTCTAACTTTCTACAATGACAGCTGTCTAGGAACAAATATATATCACTTTTAAGAGATTTTAAGCTCCAATGGGTGGAATTGGGGTATGTTAAAAAATGAACAAGGCGGTGTGGAAACTTGTTCACTTACATAAAAAAAAGATGCATACTGCCCAACAAGAGAAGACAGCATTCTAGATTTAATACTTGTAAATTTGCAGGATGATGAGATACAAGTCAATCAACAAGCACCTACATCCACATGGGGGGGTCTTGTTTACATGACACAAGAATTTAGGTTACTTTCCTTTAAAAGTTTATGTGGGGTAGATAAAGCAGAAAATGAAGAACTGAAGTAAGACCTACTATAATCCACATTGAGGCTGTAAACACGAAGAGGTGGCAACAAAAAGTAAATATTTTGAAATTAAATATAAAGTTAGGGTTCCTAGGACACGACAGAAAATAATAAAAATATAAACTGTATGAAATATTCATGAAATCTGATGATGAAATTAATAGAAGTAGATCTGAGTCACTATGTAGAAAATAAGAAAACTCAGAAACAAAAAATGCTTATTTGAAAAGTGATTAGAGAAATTGACACAGTATGATAATAAAACTCTTTATAAAATATACAAATACACCTGTGTTTGTATGTATGTCTACAGAGAAAGTTGGGGAGATTAGGAATAATAAAGAATCTGCATCTAGCACAGTATCATCACTTGTGACAGGGTATGAATTGCATGTATAAGTAAATGAAATGATATAGGCAAGGATTCACGAAGCCTCCGTGTAAGAGTTATAACTCTTACACGGAGGCTGCAGTTAAACGGAGTGATGTCAGCATGCTCTGCATATTCATGAGAGCATGCTGAATCACACCTAAGGCTAACATGGTCCGTGTAAGACAGTAGGGGGCGTGTCCGTAGGCCGAGCCCTGCAAGCGGACACGCCCCCAGAAGAGTAAAAGTGCCCAAAGTAAACACCCATGACAGAGTCCATGGAAATGTGAATAAACACAACACAACACATGCCCCCACAGACTACGAACATAAAATATACAAATGAACATCTTAGAATTTTTTTTAAATTGTAAAAATGTTTGCCCGTGAGTGCGCTCGTTTGCGCGGGCGTGCCCGTAGCGCAGCCACAGTTAGCAGTCAGTGGGAAAGCATATAAGAACTAAATATGCAAAGTAAGCCAAGAAGCAATAGCGTAGCGGTAGAGACGTTGGCTGAAGAGCAGGCATCCATGGTTCGAGCCCCCACAACATACATTTTTTTTCTTAGTAAAATAAGCACGAAACAAGTCCCTGACAAATATGTACACATATAAAATCACAATTTATGTAAAATGTAATGAAATAGTCCATTTATTTTGAAGAAATGTGAGGTAACAAAACAATAGAAAATGCCAGATGTGCCTATAGCTGAGCTACAGTTTAACAAGGTGAGTGCATCTGCCCGTAGCTGAGCAGTGGTTTAACAGGTGCAAAATGAGTGCCCGTAGCTGAGCAGTGGTTTAACAGGTGCAAAATGAGTGCCCGTAGCTAAGCAGTGGTTTAACAGGTGCAAAATGAGTGCCCGTAGCTGAGCAGTGGTTTAACAGGTGCAAAATGAGTGCCTGTAGCTGAGCAGTGGTTTCACACGCTGAAACTGTGTGACCCTAGCTGAGCAGTGGTTTCACACGCTGAAACTGTGTGACCCTAGCTGAGCTGAGCATAATATGCATGCTGACAGCCAAATGAGGCGTGAACCAGCGCACCCCATTTGCGCGGAGCTGTGCACCGCACAAACAAGCTAACCGGTGGGCAACGTTGAGCAAGCTGTAACAAAACTGCCTTTACACAGACACACCCCCTAGCCTGTCTAGACAGTCATAAAATATAAAAAGCAGTGGCCAGGTTCGAACCCAGGATACCATGCACCATAGTCAAGGTACTGAACCACTAAGCCATGACAGCTGTACTTAGAAATGCAGTAATAGCAAATATATAGGAATGAATAGAAAGAGGAGCATGACAAAGCAGGTTTTGTAAAGCTGATACAATTCCAAAATGGCCAATCACAGATAAGTGAGGGAAAAATGGCATATATAAGCCCCATAGGCAGGAATACACAGCATAAACGATTGTAGAACTGACTTGCAGCCAGAATGTCAGGTGTAGGTGAGGGTAGTTGCTTTCGAGCACAGAGGTGGGGCGTTGAGGAGTCCAGATACATGGTCTGGCTCCTAGTCCACAATCATGAGGCCCAACTCATGCAGGGCCAGGTCCTGTGGGGAGCATAAAGGGCTGAGGCGTGGGACCGGTTGGCTCATGATCTCACCAGTGCCACAGGGATTCCAAGGACTGGTGAGCAGGTCCGTCACCACCATGCGGACCTGAAGAGACGCAAGCAGGACCAATTGAACCTTTGGATCCAGGAGGCCCGGCAAATGCCCAACGCCCCACTACTGAGTAAGTTACATTTAATTATGTATGTAAGAAATTAAATTAGCTGATATTATGGAGATGTGTATTCCAATATTACTTCATTTATATTACAGCTGCAGGTGTCCGTTCTGCGAACTGCAGAGCCTATGGTGATAGGCTGGTGCGGTTGCGCCACCAGGCACATCAGTAATCCACTCCAAGTAACTGTAAAGAAATATCAAAGTATGACAGTTAGCAAAAGAGTGCAGTGTAGTCACTAAGTAATAAAATGTGCAAGTAACAGTGTAAAAGTGTTTGCAAGTATTGCTTGATTAGAAAAGTGTGTTGCAGTCTGTAATCCAAACAGAAAAATGAAAATGTCTGAAATGAAGTCTGAAATAAAGATGCCCCACCTGTAATATAATAGTACACAACCTGCAGCAGGCTGAAAAGTACAGCTGCAGAAGATGAGCAAATCACATGTGTGAAATATATCCCTGTTGAAATACTGAAACATGACAGAAGTGAGACTGCTGGAAAGGATTGTAATAACTACAGGTAAAACATGTCAATAAAGCCTAGAAGTAAGTACCATCCTGAATAGTAAAATGAAAACAAGTGAGAGAGTGTGAGAAAGAGTTATGAATCCACCAATAAAGTAGTAAGAACCCCTGAATAAAGTATACTGCAGTCAGTACAGAATGAAATGAATGTGACAAGTAGAACCAAACTGCGACATGTGTCCAAAGTGTTGCTGCAGCTGGAATGTGTATCCCAAAATCTGGATATGTTGCTCTCAGTCTGCAATATGCAGATAGTATGATTGTCTGAAATATCAAACATCCACAGTTGTCTATAGCTATATAAAGCAAATGTAGCAGGATGATGTAGCTGAACAAAGCCAGATATGAACGTGTATGAATAACAATAAAATGTATATTGATGTAGCAGTAACAGTCCTATCACCAAATTGAAGTAGTTATCATTTAGGAAACTGTAGTTAGAAAGCAGTGTGTATATATCTGTAGCTATTAGAAATGTACAGCATATGTATTGGTATTCGAAGGTGTTAATAATATTTTCTTCACCCCACCCTATAACCACATATAATCCATTCCACGTGAAATTGGTATGTGCAATCACAATTAACACCCCTGGACATTTGTCCTGTTGGGTCATAAACATTTGCATGTCCGTTGATGCATCTGCCCTGTTCATACATCCAAACCTGATGGCCTGTTGCCATCAATCAACCCTGCATGTTGTTGGACTGTGTATTGCTGTTCAAATTATGCATGTGTTATGCTCACTGTTCAATGGTGTGAATATCTGGGTGTTTGGTTAATGGGAATACTAATGCATGCAGTTACAACTAATTGCGAATGGTATTGTATGTTACTAACCCAAACTGTCATGACATAATGCAAAACATAGGACGACAGGGAAGGCGGGTTCCAGCAGACCCACCTCTCCCACCTCAGCTGGCGAGTGCACCTGGCACTAGTGCCCAGTCTGGACCCTCCTCCGGTGGCCCTGTGCCACCTGCTGGTGGAAGCGCTGCAGGGGATGGGGCCCGTCCCCCCTCTGCAAGCGTGGCCGGAGGAGAACCACCACTCACCCTCCGTAGCGTCCAGACTGCGGTGCGTAGGGAGATCCAGGACTCTGTTCTTGGGCCCCTACGCCAGCTTGAGGCACAGGTGGCACAACTTACGGGCATGCCTGTTGCCCCGCCTACACAGCCTCCAGCACAGCCCCGTCCTGGGCAGTGAAGGAACAGTGGCAACTGCCCATGGGTGGGGATATCAGTTCCACTGTTGCCATCTGTGGGCATATGGGCTCTGGATATCCAAACCTCCGTCCCCGTCAATTGTGTAACCCCCCCACACGTGTCATACACCGCCCCTGTATGCATCTTGTTTGTCTTGTCTGTTGACCTACCCAACCTACCTCCCCAGCTATACCGACTTCCTTCACCTGACATACCACTCTCACCTGAAAAAAAAAAAGGGCACTCTGTACCCACAAAAAAATTACGCCCCATACATAGCTGCCCATTCCGCACATATGTCTGCCGGACATGGAAACTATCAATTACAATTGGCTATACAACAAGTATTATTGTTGTCCTTACACCTCTCTCAGGGGTGGAAGGTATCAAATGTCACACCAAATTACAAACATATGCACAGCTGTTGCTGATGAAGAAATGGGCAGCTATGGGCCTTACCTACATCCCTCCTGCAAAACCCAAGCTTGTTTCCCTACTGTCTTAACCTCTTTGTGACCCCTTTTTCACCACTTTCCTGTCTCCCCATTTTCATTTCTTTCAAAGAAAATAGTGCAGGTGTGCGCAAGAGTAAGCACGTTTAAGCGGTTGTAAGCAGGTGTGCGCGTGTGTGCAAGGAGCTGAACGCCAGTGCGCATGCGTGAGCTCCACGCAAACCAGCGCTAACCTGGTTACAACTGCTTAAAAGTGCCTTAGGCACTCTGATTGACAGGTCCTGTAGTCAGTTCAAAAGCAAAATAAAATCACACTGTCAGTCCCGAACCCAGGAAACAGTAGTCTGCGTGACTTACCACTAAGCCATGACTGTTATACAAGAACATTGTGCTAAAATAAATATATCATGTAATAGTAGGAATGAATGTAAAGGGAATATAGGATGTGTAGTACACAAAGCATGTCATTTAGAATTACTGTCAAAACTAGTGGATTTCCATAATAGTAGTGTGTGAACAGAAACAGCCATGCTAGTTGGTAGCTAGTAGGTAATAACGTCACTGTAGCACCTTGCAAGCCACACACATACTCACAGCAGGATAATCACTGCCCATACCCCACAACCTCTTACAGGAACACATCCGGACCAAGTAATAAAATATGTGGAGCAAAGGGCCAAAACCAGGGACACATTACAAATAATGTTACAACAAACTTAGACAGTTCAGAGAGTAACAGGTTCTGCATTTTGTGGGATGTTTGGAAGGGTATGAAGTCTGAAACTTGAATGTTTGTCACTATATTCTGACTTGAGCCCAGAGTGATTTGCCAGAAAAAGCTGTGCATGAGATATTGATCAAAATATGAGGCAGAAATGTGGACAACCTGCAAATATTTGTACACATGAGAGGTCTGACACCACCATATTTGAATAGTTAAGAGCCTAGACATAGCAACAGTGAATGAGTTACAGGGATGCCCCACAGACTCCATGTGAAATGTACAAACAGTAGGCAGAAAGGTGTTACAACACATGCAATGGTAACTATGGAGTCCTGAAAGTATGCACCACTTGCATGGCAGAAAAAGTGTAGTAATACATATGCTCATGCTATCCCACAGTCACAACTGCAGCATACCAGACAATTTAATGGGTGTACCCCACTGATATGTGCCATTCCATGAGGCAGATAACAGATGCACCTGAGAGTCTCTGGGGCCTGCTCAGCAGCATACTCAAATACCCTAATAGATGTCAAGGCCCACACCATGGCCAGACCACACTGCACGCTGTAACACCCTAGCAGATATAGCAAGCATTCCAAGGTGTGAATGTACATGGAAAATAGGAAAGCCACAGCAGCACACTACAGTCAGGACACCTAGCAGGCATACAAGTAGTGACTGTAAAGTTTTACAGTTTTACAGTTTAACAAGGTGAGTGCATCTGCCCGTAGCTGAGCAGTGGTTTAACAGGTGCAAAATGAGTGCCCGTAGCTGAGCAGTGGTTTAACAGGTGCAAAATGAGTGCCCGTAACTGAGCAGTGGTTTAACAGGTGCAAAATGAGTGCCCGTAGCTGAGCAGTGGTTTCACACGCTGAAACTGTGTGACCCTAGCTGAGCAGTGGTTTCACACACTGAAACTGTGTGACCCTAGCTGAGCTGAGCATAATATGCATGCTGACAGCCAAATGAGGCGTGAACCAGCGCACCCCATTTGCGCAGAGCTGTGCACCGCACAAACAAGCTAACCGGTGGGCAACGTTGAGCAAGCTGTAACAAAACTGCCTTTACACAGACACACCCCCTAGCCTGTCTAGACAGTCATAAAATATAAAAAGCAGTGGCCAGGTTCGAACCAGGATACCATGCACCATAGTCAAGGTACTGAACCACTAAGCCATGACAGCTGTACTTAGAACTGCAGTAATAGCAAATATATAGGAATGAATAGAAAGAGGAGCATGACAAAGCAGGTTTTGTGAAGCTGATACAATTCCAAAATGGCCAATCACAGATAAGTGAGGGAAAAACGGCATATATAAGCCCCATAGGCGGGAATACACAGCATAAACGATTGTAGAACTGACTTGCAGCCAGAATGTCAGGTGTAGGTGAGGGTAGTTGCTTTCGAGCACAGAGGTGGGGCATTGAGGAGTCCAGATACATGGTCTGGCTCCTAGTCCACAATCATGAGGCCCAACTCATGCAGGGCCAGGTCCTGTGGGGAGCATAAAGGGCTGAGGTGTGGGACCGGTTGGCTCATGATCTCACCAGTGCCACAGGGATTCCAAGGACTGGTGAGCAGGTCCGTCACCACCATGCAGACCTGAAGAGACGCAAGCAGGACCAATTGAACCTTTGGATCCAGGAGGCCCGGCAAATGCCCAACTCCCCACTACTGAGTAAGTTACATTTAATTATGTATGTAAGAAATTAAATTAGCTGATATTATGGAGATGTGTATTCCAATATTACTTCATTTATATTACAGCTGCAGGTGTCCGTTCTGCGAACTGCAGAGCCTATGGCGATAGGCTGGTGCGGTTGCGCACCAGGCAGGTCAGTAATCCACTCCCAGTAACTGTAAAGAAATATCAAAGTATGACAGTTAGCAAAAGAGTGCAGTGTAGTCACTAAGTAATAAAATGTGCAAGTAACAGTGTAAAAGTGTTTGCAAGTATTGCTTGATTAGAAAAGTGTGTTGCAGTCTGTAATCCAAACAGAAAAATGAAAATGTCTGAAATGAAGTCTGAAATAAAGATGCCCCACCTGTAATATAATAGTACACAACCTGCAGCAGGCTGAAAAGTACAGCTGCAGAAGATGAGCAAATCACATATGTGAAATATATCCCTGTTGAAATACTGAAACATGACAGAAGTGAGACTGCTGGAAAGGATTGTAATAACTACAGGTAAAACATGTCAATAAAGCCTAGAAGTAAGTACCATCCTGAATAGTAAAATGAAAACAAGTGAGAGAGTGAGAGAAAGAGTTATGAATCCACCAATAAAGTAGTAAGAACCCCTGAATAAAGTATACTGCAGTCAGTACAGAATGAAATGAATGTGACAAGTAGAACCAAACTGTGACATGTGTCCAAAGTGTTGCTGCAGCTGGAATGTGTATCCCAAAATCTGGATATGTTGCTCTCAGTCTGCAATATGCAGATAGTATGATTGCCTGAAATATCAAACATCCACAGTTGTCTATAGCTATATAAAGCAAATGTAGCAGGATGATGTAGCTGAACAAAGCCAGATATGAACGTGTATGAATAACAATAAAATGTCTATTGATGTAGCAGTAACAGTCCTATCACCAAATTGAAGTAGTTATCATATAGGAAACTGTAGTTAGAACAGCAGTGTGTATATATCTGTAGCTATTAGAAATGTACAGCATATGTATTGGTATTCGAAGGTGTTAATAATATTTTCTTCACCCCACCCTATAACCACATATAATCCATTCCACGTGAAATTGGTATGTGCAATCACAATTAACACCCCTGGACATTTGTCCTGTTGGGTCATAAACATTTGCATGTCCGTTGATGCATCTGCCCTGTTCATACATCCAAACCTGATGGCCTGTTGCCATCAATCAACCCTGCATGTTGTTGGACTGTGTATTGCTGTTCAAATTATGCATGTGTTATGCTCGCTGTTCAATGGTGTGAATATCTGGGTGTTTGGTTAATGGGAATACTAATGCATGCTGTTACAACTAATTGCGAATGGTATTGTATGTTACTAACCCAAACTGTCATGACATAATGCAAAACATAGGACGACAGGGAAGGCGGGTTCCAGCATTCCCACCTCTCCCACCTCAGCTGGCGAGTACACCTGGCACTAGTTCCCAGTCTGGACCCTCCTCCGGTGGCCCTGTGCCACCTGCTGGTGGAAGCGCTGCAGGGGATGGGGCCTGTCCCCCCTCTGCAAGCGTGGCCGGAGGAGAACCACCACTCACCCTCCGTAGCGTCCAGACTGCGGTGCGTAGGGAGATCCAGGACTCTGTTCTTGGGCCCCTACGCCAGCTTGAGGCACAGGTGGCACAACTTACGGGCATGCCTGTTGCCCCGCCTACACAGCCCCCAGCACAGCCCCGTCCTGGGCAGTGAAGGAACAGTGGCAACTGCCCATGGGTGGGGATATCAGTTCCACTGTTGCCATCTGTGGGCTCATGGGCTCTGGATATCCAAACCTCCGTCCCTGTCAATTGTGTAACCCCCCCACACGTGTCATACACTGCCCCTGTATGCATCTTGTTTGTCTTGTCTGTTGACCTACCCAACCTACCTCCCCAGCTATACCGACTTCCTTCACCTGACATACCACTCTCACCTGAAAAAAAAAGGGCACTCTGTACCCACAAAAAAATTACGCCCCATACATAGCTGCCCATTCCGCACATATGTCTGCCGGACATGGAAACTATCAATTACAATTGGCTATACAACAAGTATTATTGTTGTCCTTACACCTCTCTCAGGGGAGGAAGGTATCAAATGTCACACCAAATTACAAACATATGCACAGCTGTTGCTGATGAAGAAATGGGCAGCTATGGGCCTTACCTACATCCCTCCTGCAAAACCCAAGCTTGTTTCCCTACTGTCTTACCCTCTTTGTGACCCCTTTTTCACCACTTTCCTGTCTCCCCATTTTCATTTCTTTCAAAGAAAATAGTGTGGGTGTGCGCAAGAGTAAGCACGTTTAAGCGGTTGTAAGCAGGTGTGCGCGTGTGTGCACGGAGCTAAACGCCAGTGCGCATGCGTGAGCTCCACGCAAACCAGCGCTAACCCGGTTACAACTGCTTAAAAGTGCCTTAGGCACTCTGATTGACAGGTCCTGTAGTCAGTTCAAAAGCAAAATAAAATCACACTGTCAGTCCCGAACCCAGGACCTTGAAAACAGTAGTCTGTGTGACTTACCACTAAGCCATGACTGTTATACAAGAACATTGTGCTAAAATAAATATATCATGTAATAGTAGGAATGAATGTAAAGGGAATATAGGATGTGTAGTACACAAAGCATGTCATTTAGAATTACTGTCAAAACTAGTGGATTTCCATAATAGTAGTGTGTGAACAGAAACAGCCATGCTAGTTGGTAGCTAGTAGGTAATAATGTCACTGTAGCACCTTGCAAGCCACACACATACTCACAGCAGGATAATCACTGCCCATACCCCACAACCTCTTACAGGAACACATCCGGACCAAGTAATAAAATATGTGGAGCAAAGGGCCAAAACCAGGGACACATTACAAATAATGTTACAACAAACTTAGACAGTTCAGAGAGTAACAGGTTCTGCATTTTGTGGGATGTTTGGAAGGGTATGAAGTCTGAAACTTGAATGTTTGTCACTATATTCTGACTTGAGCCCAGAGTGATTTGCCAGAAATAGCTGTGCATGAGATATTGATCAAAATATGAGGCAGAAATGTGGACAACCTGCAAATATTTGTACACATGAGAGGTCTGACACCACCATATTTGAATAGTTAAGAGCCTAGACATAGCAACAGTGAATGAGTTACAGGGATGCCCCACAGACTCCATGTGAAATGTACAAACAGTAGGCAGAAAGGTGTTACAACACATGCAATGGTAACTATGGAGTCCTGAAAGTATGCACCACTTGCATGGCAGAAAAAGTGTAGTAATACATATGCTCATGCTATCCCACAGTCACAACTGCAGCATACCAGACAATTTAATGGGTGTACCCCACTGATATGTACCATTCCATGAGGCAGATAACAGATGCACCTGAGAGTCTCTGGGGCCTGCTCAGCAGCATACTCAAATACCCTAATAGATGTCAAGGCCCACACCATGGCCAGACCACACTGCACGCTGTAACACCCTAGCAGATATAGCAAGCATTCCAAGGTGTGAATGTACATGGAAAATAGGAAAGCCACAGCAGCACACTACAGTCAGGACACCTAGCAGGCATACAAGTAGTGACTGTAAAGGGCAAATATTGAAGCCATAGCAACAAAGTGCAAGGAAAGCACACACACACACACACACACACACACACACACACACACACACACACACATTAACAGTAGTAGTAGTCATAGGTCTCAGTGTACATATGTGGAAATATGAGAGAGATACCAACCTTTACACTCACAGAACATTGTCCACAGCATACCAGCATGGTCCCTGCCCTTAAAATCTGAAAGGGCTACGCCTATCTCACATACCTTTTTATAGCACTGTTCTGAAATCACAGTGAGAACTGCAATCAGTACACAACTGGCTGCATGCAATTAGCAAATGCTGGCTAACAATTGGTGCAGAGGCCATCACATGGACATATGCAGATACCTACAAAAGTATGCTGTACTCCCAGTCCACACATGCAATACTTTCATTGCACCCTGAGGAGGAAGTGAGAGACAGACAGAGAGAGAGACAGAGACAGAGACAGAGAAAAACGAAATTAAACATGCACAAACAAAACTGTTCAGCAACAGCCATCTGAAAGCTGACAACTGGCAAGTGGAGCAGCAGGACACAAAACCAGATGGCAACACAAGCAGCTGTGACAAACACAGATAATGTAAAGTAATACTATAAAGGTCTACATACTGTGAACCCTCCATATGTGTCATTGGTCTGTATCCATATGTATATGAAGATGTGCAAAGGGCAGGGGACATACAGCAACTATCAGTGAAGGCTGTACATACATTTGTATGTGAGAGCATCTATGTGCACATATCAATGTAGGTTGAATGTAGGTTGTAGTGCAATGTACAAAGTAGGTTTCACAGTTATGTATGTTTAGCAGTATGTTAGTGTGTGTATACAGTATGGTAGACAAACATGTTGATATACCTGTCTATCATATGGATACGTATGTATGTCAAAATATGTATGTATGTATATATATATATATATATATATATATATATATATATATATATATATATATAATATGCATATATGTATACATACATAGAGAGAGATGTAGGAATACATAGACAGATGTAGATAGATAGAATATGTACAAACATATATATATGTAATACACACATACAGATATAGATATATGTAGACACATATACATAGACAGACTGATCTGACTATCTACAGGTATGACTGTATATGACGACCTCAACACCCCTGTCCCACCCCTCTGTCACTCTCACCCCCCTCTGTGTCACACCCCTCCCCATATCTATAGCAATATATGTACATCAATATATATATATGTGTATATGTATACAGACATATATATATATACATATAGATATATCTATATACATACATATATATATATATATATATATATATATAGAGAGAGAGAGAGAGATGTATATATATTCTGAGTGAGGCACATGTGTACAGATGTATTACAACAGGTGCCCGGTGACAAAGGCATGGAGTGAACACCAGTGTCAAAACTGGAGTAACATACCCCATTTCAAATCACCTACACCAGTAACCACCAGATATGTGATTGGCTGCCCACCACTGCATGTGTCAGGGGTGAACAGGGTCATAAATGTGTACAATAGTCCCCCCAATGATATTCACAGTGGCACACTATTCCTGGAATACCTGCACATGGTATGTGTCAGCAGACATGGTGTGTCAGCTATGGACATGTAGGTCAGTGTACCCTACCACACCACATAATGGCTGCCATGGTATGTACCTCACATGACAGCTACAGATATGGAGAAGGACACAGTGACATGTACAACACTGTGACAATGCACTCAAACACATTACCAATGCACAGTGACTGACAACACCACAGAGTACACACATACTACCCACATAGAGGTTACCACTCCTGGATTTACATACGTAAGTCACACCCATGACAGATGTCCAACAACCATAGTAACACCTCACACCATCCACAACCTAAATGACTGCTGTGTGTCGTCCATGCCACTGCAATAGAGAGCACATGTGGAGGTAAAGGTTCCTACCCACAGATAAGACATACCCTGCAATAAACCACACAGTGTTAAGAAGCAAGAATCCCCATGAGTACATGTCACACATACCCCTGCTGAATATTAGTCAGATAGGTAATATGCCATATGAGTCACCTTGTGTAACTGTGTGACAGCAGCAGGTACCATCACACCACATGTGTCACAATGGTCAGGGTAGCAGAACAGTATGCTGCTGTAGTCCCAGGGGCAACAGCATATTGTATAGTATTGTATTGTAATGTATTGTATTGTGCTGTATTGTATTGGTATGTTGAGGTGCCTCCTTCGTGGAGTGGAACCACTGCTGCTGTGCACCAGTGTACAGGTACATATCCTGTAGTCAGGCTAGTGTTACATAGCACTTCTATATGTGTGTTTAGCTCCTGTCAGAGTTCATGTAGCATGCAACCGGGGATACCATCAGGTCCCAGTCATGTTGTGTATTCTGCTTTCCTGAGGGTGGCTCTCACCTGGACATCTATGATGACAGGGAGATTAAAGTCAGCTGGGATAACTATGTCATATTTTGGGGGAGAGGGAGGGGTGACACCTGCACTGAACCTGTCTGCCACAATGTCGTCAATATCTGTGGTTTCAGTGAATTATTTGTTGTTGTGTACTAACTATGAGCATAGAGGAGGGATTCTGACCAGGTTGCTAACATAACTGAAGAAGGCCTTCTGGTTATCTGTAGTGTCCCTCTTGATTTCCCTCTCAAAGTTGCCCATGGATGTTTGTATGAGGGAAAATAGATCCTTACTAGTTCTGCTCAGACATGCCTTCCCTTTATGGAATTATGCTCTGTCTTGCAGTAGCTTCCATCTTTTGTAATACAATCTGTCTATGGCTGGGGTCCACCAGACAGGATGCTGTCCCTTTGTGGAGAGTGTCTTGGTCATATATGGGATTGCATGATCCATGCATTCTCGGAGATTTCCGTAGAAAGCATTTGTGTAGGGTTCAGCATTGTGGGTTGTGTCTTCCACTGGCCCAGTGGGCTGAAAGGATACCATGTCACTGTTACAAAGTGTAAAGTTTGCATCTGCAATGTTATTCACTATAGTCGTTTGTGCTGGTGGTGGAGGTGGGATATGTATATCCAGGGCAATTAGTTTGTGGTCAGCTCACAGTAGTTGATGATGTAGGCCATACAGTACCTAGATACAAACCCCCAGAGTGAGGAGGTGCTCTGGACCTGAATCAGTGTTCTGACTGCTGGGGTTTGGTAGTATGTCGTATGGAGTGTGCCAGGTACTGTTGCACAGTTGCTGGCTGGGCACTGATACCTGGCCATTTACATGTGTATCCACCAATAGACAGACAGATGCTATATATGTGAGATATGTTGTATCATAACAGTCGAGAAGCATGTGTAGTATGTGTGCCAAATTCTGCTGACATATATTGCTGATATCAGGTTATTATCTTTTTCAGGTACATGCTCACCCACGAAATCCAGCTTACTCCGCAGCTGAGGATGAGGAGATACACCAGAGCCTGGTGCGGGATTATGCAATACTCTTTTCCCGCACCAGCCAGAATCAGCAGGAGAGGGCTGCACTGTGGCAAGACCTGGTCCGTTGGGTAAATGACATAGGCACGCATAATAGGACATATGAGCAGGTACGACATCACTGCAGTGATTTAATCAGAAATGTCCGTCAGCGTGCGTCGGATATCCAGAGGCAACAGGTCGCCACAGGTGGTGGGGTGGCTACACATCCCCCACTCACAAGACCGGAGGCACTACTCATGAGTGTAGTGGCTCCAGTCCGCCAGCAACAACAACAGCAGCAGACATGCATTATGATGGAGGCTGGAGCCACGCAGCAGCAAGACTATGAGCGTGCAGGTAATATGCCATATGTATAGTTGACTGTTGTGTACATTGGTAGTTAATGCATGTGTGAGGTGTGTCCTTGGTTTGTAGCTGTCATCATAGTATTTATTGTGCAAGTGTGATATCCTCAATATTAGCAGCTGACCTGTGAAAGGCGACTGTTGTACTACTGATCTGTATCATACTCAGTAACAATGGCACAGTTGTGCCCACTGACATTAGTTTCCTCACTTCTGCAGGTCCCTCCGGTGTAACAGCAATGCAGCCTATCCATGCTGGTGAGTGCGTATTAACAATACCTGTAATAGTCTTGATAGTAATAGTAATAGTAATATTAGGCTCACTTGGTAGTGCTCTTTGTATGCATGCAGGTGTGTCTGTGTCTGTGTGCTGATATCACGCATACTGAGTAGTGTACAATTGTGTGCAACTGTGTGCATGTGTACGTGTGCATGTGTGCATGTGTGCACCTGTGTGTGCACGTGTGCATGTGTGCATGTGTGCACCTGTGCATGTGTGCACCTGTGCATGTGTGCATGTGTGCACCTGTGCATGTGTGCATGTGTGCACATGCGCATGTGTGCATGTGTGCATGTGTGTACCTGTGCATGTGTGCATGCGTGCATGTGTGCACCTGTGCATGTGTGCATGTGTGCACGCATGTGTGCACGTGCACATGTGTGCATGTGTGCATGTGTGCACGTGTGTGCATGTGTGCATGTGCGCATGTCTGGACCTGTGCATGTGTGGATGTGTGCATCACTGGTAATATTGTGTAGACATTGTAAACTGTGTTTCCTGTTTCCCTCCCACAGGTTCTGGTGCTGCTCTGGTGTCATGCAGCAGGGAACCTGAATCAGGTGCCATGGGTACTGATAATGATGACATCTGTGTAATGGCACAGGAAGGTATGCCAGGGTCCATCATTGGTCAGCCGATTGACAGTACACAGCTGTCAACCCCATCAATGCGCACAGTTATCCTGCCAATACACCCTTTGTCACCAATGTCCCTAGGTGATGGACAGCATACAGTGGGCATTGACCAGGGTAATGTGGTATCTGTGGCACATGCCTCCCCACACAGCAGCCATGGGCATGGCCCTGAGATGGTACCACACAGACAGATGTCCAGGGGTTCTCGTGGGAGCATCCGTGGGCGTACTGCCCCTGTCAGACGTGCCCACAGAGGTCTTACAACCTCAGCTATGTTTCGGGCTGTCATGCAGGCACAGTCACATATGGAACGGTACACCAGACAGGGTCCGAGGGAGATGACAGCATGTCGCACAGCCATGACTGACAGTATGCGTGACATTGCAGCTGCCATCCGTAATTTCACCGATGTCATAGACAGACGTTGTGGGGATATATTAGACTGGTTCCACAACTACATGTCCATGAGCCAGGGCGATGGTGGATGTTTGAGGTGTCGACGTGGGTGTATGCCAGCAACAGCAGCAGCTAGCAGTCATCGTGGACGACAACAGGGCCGCGGCCGCACCCATAGTGCCAGCAGCAGCCCCAGCAATGCTGGGTCTGTGCTGTCATCAGACCGCCCCAGGAGACCACGTACACATGGCTCTGGCCAGGCCCGACAGGGATCTATGTCCAGTCAACGAACACCTGCTTCTGATGACAGTACCCAGTCTGGGTTGGTACCGGATACGGTCCGTAGCACCCCTGCAAGGCACAGGTACCGTGTCCGTGGCCAGAAACACTGATCTGTATGACCTGGCAGGTACAGTCTGTGGCTGTCCACAAACACCAGTATATGGCAGCCATAAGGTGGAACTGTGTGCATCCATACACACATGTGAATTGACAACACCTAGGGCTACTGCATACACGCACACACTGCATCAACATTGCCCCACCTTGTACTGCTGTCCCTCACCAACACACATACACATACATGTCAATCGGTGGTATTGGTGGCTGACTCAGGCATACCAAGTTCACACCCTGTGCATATGATGAGACTGTGCGACCTCCTGCAATCTGTAACATCAGTGCAAGTACAGGTTAACATGTTGCTGATGCACAGGGTGAATACATAGACATGTAGTAATAGTATCATGTTGTTAACAGTACTGTGTGCTGAAATAATTGTGGGTATATCACAGCATGCCTGATGCAGTAAGGGTATGATTGTCATGTACTGTTGTCTACACCCATGGTAAGTACCATAGTGTATCATCTGCACATGTTGGCATACTGGTGGTAAGGATGTCAACAGAAGGCTATATACATAGGTAGCACAGGGGATAAGGTAATGAAAGTATTAATACGCAATGATGGACATGTAAACTGCAAGTGGCATGTTGCCCACACTGGACTCTGCAATGCGGATGTTTGAGGATGTTGATATGTGTGCAGTACTACACGACTGGTACAGGACACACAGGAGCACCCTAGCACTGCAAGCTCACATCTCATACCATGCTAGACAGCCCCAAAACACAAAACTAACTGTCACTGGAGGGAGAGTCCCCATACATGTCAGGGATACTGTGGTGGCAGGCCAGGTAGCATACATCCTACTAAGTATGGAACCACTGAGTGAAGGCTCAGTGTCTGTTATTTGACATGTGTATTACTGCAGGTATGAGCACATGGGTTTCCATCCAGTTATTGTACATCCTGACAGTACATGGTCTGTACACTTGTGTGCGCTGAGACTGGACCCTAGCCATCTGACCTGTGTATTTCCATGTACATGTGCTTAGTGCCTGCATATTTGCAGTGTTACCTACTGGAAGTGGTACAGCTTGTTTGTTGTACAATGGACTACATGCAGCACTGCTTACTGTAGCTTTGTTTGCATGCATGTTTACTTGCAATTACCCTGGAATACTGATCCCACCTGCAATGCATAGTTACAGAGCTTCTGTGGACTCCTAGTGACATCTGCATAGCTTACTATATGTATGTCCATTTCTCACATGACAGAATGTCACTGTTTGTCCTGTTCAAATGTACGTTGCCTGTGACACATTGCATATGACTTACCTGGCATTTGTCCACGTGAGCAGTCATATATGCTACTGCTAACTAATCACAGGCACTACACCCTCACATATTCATCTTCTGTTGAACCACCTGCTTCGCTAGGGACGGCTTGCACCTGTCACCCCTGGGCTTTCGAATATTGGCAAAGGCTCTTGCTACCCCCATAGTGCCTTTGTTAGGCAACGCTCAAATGACAAACCCACCTTCATAGGTATCACAAGGGATTAGAAACTAAGAGTAATGCTACCCAACGCTAGAAGTCTAAACCTCAAGATGCATGCACTCGAAACTCTCCTTAGCATGGAGAACATCGATATCTGTGCAGTAACAGATGCCTGGTTCAGGGCTACTGAGAGCACCCCAGCACTACCAGGTTACACCTCATACCATGCTTTTCAGCCCCAAAACTTGGACCGAACCACAAAAGGATGGGGAGTATTGATATTCATCAAAGATACCCACACCTCCAGGTTGGTGGCAAAGCACCAAGCATCAGAGACTATCCATGTGCAACTAACAATGGGTGAAACTGCCTTCCAGGTTATAGCCTGCTACAGACCACCCTCCCAAACCCAAGAACTGCACTCGGACTTCCTGAGAACAGTGGGAAATATGAAGGTCTCTCCAAAAACCATTATATTGGGCGACGTCAACTACCCAAACATAGACTGGGAGCATGACTCTAGCTCCAACACCCTAGGCCAAAGATTCCTAGAATATATGAGCTCAAATGCTATGGAACAACTTGTTACCACTCCCACAAGAAGGGGAAACATACTGGACCTGATCATCACCAACATGGGGACTCTATGCTCCAGACCAGTAGTGTATCCCTCACTGGTAAGATCAGACCATAAACTAATCTCACTGGATATTCACATCCTGACCCCACCCCCTGCCCAGAACACCACAGTGAACAACTTCTCTAAAGCAAATTCACACTCCTCAAAACTGAGGTGGAAACCTTCAATGCCCCCGGGCCTGTGGAAACTACAGACCAGACCGCAGATTCCTCTATAAACGCATTCTATGGACACCTTCAGGAATGCATGGATCATGTGATCCCGAATAAAACCAAGACCCAATCCTCCAAAGGCAGACGTCCTGCCTGGTGGACCCCAGCCATAAACAAACTACACAATAGAAGGACAAACCAATGTAGACCACCACAATCCTTCGATAAAACACTAATTTAATATAACAAGGCAAAATTCAACAAGCAGTTTTTAACACAGATAAGCGCTTTCGGGCTCTGCCCTTCTTCAGATGAAATAAAAACAATCTTAGTCTCATTTAAATACCTAATCCAAAACAGTTTCCAACCAATCAAAATTTATACTGCACCCTCCTGTCTTTGAGGGCGGGTTTCATAGGAACAAATTCATTTAGTCCTGGTGTCCTATGAGTTAACAGCTCAATTATCCACTTTGCTTCTTCTCTCTCAGTGGTTTGTTCGCTAAAGATTTTTTTGTACTCTGTGGACCTTCAGTCAGTTTTCTCAATTTGTTTTCTTTGCTGACACAATAGAAGGAAGAAGCTACTAAATGATACAGCAAAATCCCAAAAAGGGAAGGCATCACTGATCAGTATTAGCAAATAACTACAGCCACTCATAGGATTGTCTAAGGCCAGCTTCGAGAGAAATTGCACAGGACACTAAGGATAATCACAAGGCTTTCTTTAGTTATGTTAGGGACCTGGGTGGTAATTCCCAGATATGCTCAGAGGTAGTCCAAAATGTCAATAGAAACACCAAACCCACAGACATTGCCAACATTCTAGCTGACAGGTTCAGCACAAATTTCTCCCCCCCTTCCACACCGAAAGGGCAAATATGTATCCCAGCAGAGTGCTGCCCCCCCTGACATCTCAGATGCTCAGGTAAGAGCCGCCCTCTCCAAAGCAATACACACTGCATCAATGGGACCAGACAGTGTCCCGGGCTGTGCCCTACATGTACTCCAAGAAGAGCTACAACCAAACATAAAACTACTGTTTAATCCCAGCCTTACTACAGGATATGTGGCCAAAGAGTGGCGTACAGCAACAGTGGTCCCTCTACAGAAAGGTGGTGCCTCAACGGATCCTGGACACTATCGCCCCATAAGCCACACTAGCTCGGTCTGCAGAGCTATGGAAAGGATCATCATGGACCTTATAAATAAAGATATTGGGGATCTACAGACACTGGATCATACCTGGTTTGGCTTTGTTAAGGGCAGATCCTGCCTGTCAAACCTGGTTGATTTCTTTGAAACAGTCACCAAGGCCATTGACGAGGGGAAGGTGGTCCACACAGCCTACCTGGACCTTGCAAAAGCCTTCGACACAATACCCCACTCGGGCAGTCTAGAGAAGCTCACCAGCTTAAATATAAGCCCCTATGTCACTAGATGGATTGCACACTGGCTCAAGGACAGAACCCACATGGTTAGAATTGCTGGAGCCATGCCATACTCCAAACCAGTTACAAGTGGTGTCCCACAAGGCTCAGTCCTGGGACCTCTCTTGTTTGGTATATATTTATTGGAGGTACAGGCCAACATGGAAGGACTGTGGCTGACCAAATATGCAGATGACTGCAAACTGGCCGCCATAATCGACTCTCCAGCCGACACAAGCATCCTCCAAAAGGGCCTCATAGAAAGAGACAACTTGTGCCAGAGCCATGGCCTCACGCTGAATGCAAAAAAGTGTATAGTCATCCCCTTTGGCAAAAACAAAGTGCCCACAAAGTACCACATAGGTGGTAATCCATTAAGTACAGAAGAAGTAATTAGGGACCTGGGGACCCAAGTTGATAGCAATCTCTCATTTGACAACCACGTGGCTAAAGTGGTTAGAAAGACATTTTATATAACCCACCCCATCATGAAGGGATTCACATCTAGATCAGGGGAGGACATCGTGCCTCTTTACTCATCCCTCATCAGGCCCATAATTGAGTACAATGCCCCTGTTGGGATGTACCTTACCAGACACCTGCAGCAACTGGAAAGACCCCAAAAGTACCTCACCAAGAGGATCAAAGGGCTCAAACAGATGCCATATGCTGACCAGTTAAAGAAACCCCAGCTCTACTCAGTGGCATACCGCCTGTTCGGAGGCGATCTGTGCCTGATGTATAAAGCCATGTCAAACCCGGAATTAATGGGCATGCTGCACCTGAGAATATCCAAATCCCATCGAGCTACACGCTTGAGAGACTTGAACCTCAGCACTGAAATAAATAGGACATGCTGGAGGGACAGATTCATAACCCACAGGCTCACTTCACTCTGGAATAAAATCCCAGTCCAGGTTAGGCAGAGTCCCTCATTGACTCTCTTCAAGAGGAATCTTGATGAGTGGATGGGACATTGTAGGTTTACCCCGGGTATCACTTCTGTGTCACTGTTAGACAGAGGCACAGTATACTAACCTCGAAAAAGGGCATGGTGAGATAAATTTACAATGGATGGCGACAGCCAAACACATTCTGGCTAGGTTTATAAATGCCCTAGGGCAGATAGCCTAGTATGAACCTATGAACCTATGACCCTATGTACCTTGTTCCCCATTGGCCCTATGTGCTGTTAATCACCATGGCAATCACAATACTATGGTAGCATGTGCAAAGGTCAGTTGTCAGTCACCTCTATGGTACAGTTGTGGAATATGTGGGTCATGTGGCAATGTCACAGCTGCCACATGTACACAGTCAACCCTCTCCCCTACACATGGACGTACAACACATGTATGAGATGGAACCACATAGCCAAACTGGGGACTAAGCACTCTGAACCCAGTACTGGCATAACCTGTCAGGTGGCATGAAATACTACAGTGACTACAATACCAGTCTGATGTAGACCTACACTGACAGCAATACAAGCACGTGAACACACTGGGCCATTCGTGGAGCCTAAGAATAGCATCCTGCCTGAGCGGCAGACACCTCTGCAGCTGGCACGCAGGCATATGTTATGCCAGAACGCATCACGCATAACACATAGCACACAAATCCTGTGTGCCAAACAGTCACAGCCTGTATGGCTAGACAACACACCTGCCACAGTTGTGTTAGGTACCTTTATTGTCCGGTACAGTGAGGTCATGCTCACCAGGCTGGACAAGGTGAAGGTCACAGTGATATGCCCGTGGGGCACTATGGTCCACCACATAACACAAGCATACAGGTCAGTCAGAGGCATGGACACATATGACTCAGTCATTGTCCATGCCACATACCTTCTCCTGCTGTACTTATAGGGTGCTGACATCATCAGTGTTTAGAAAGGGGAATGTGCATCCTGTAGTGTGTTCTCCTAGTTGCCAAAAGGGACATTTCCCTCACACAGAATTGCACACACACTAACCCCCCTCATCCAAACACACACACTTGCCATTTGCAGGATTCAAACCCCTACCCAGCTATGTTATGACACTCAAGACGGACACATTAGCAGAGCATGCTATTCGCATTACTGGGAGGTTTTCCTTCTCCTGCTGTACTTATAGGGTGCTGACATCATCAGTGTTTAGAAAGGGGAATGTGCATCCTGTAGTGTGTTCTCCTAGTTGCCAAAAGGGACATTTCCCTCACACAGAATTGCACACACACTAACCCCCCTCATCCAAACACACACACTTGCAGGATTCAAACCCATACCTAATTATGTTATAACACTCGAGATGGACGCATTAGCAGAGCGCGCTATTCGCATTACTGGGAGGTTTTCCTTCTCCTGCTGTACTTATACGGTGCTGACATCATCAGTGTTTAGAAAGGCGAATGTGCATCCTGTAGTGTGTTTTCCCAGTTGCCAAAAGTGACATTTCCCTCACACAGATTTGCACACACACCAACCCCACTCACACACACCCACACACTGAGCATTTGCAGGATTCAAACCCCTACCTAACTATGTTATGACACTCGAGATGGACGCATTAGTGGAGTGCGCTATTCGCATTACTGGGAGGTTTCCCTTCTCCTGCTGTACTTATAGGGTGCTGACATCATCAGTGTTTAGAAAGGGGAATGTGCATCCTGTAGTGTGTTTTCCCAGTTGCCAAAAGTGACATTTCCCTCACACAGACTTGCACACACACCAACCCCACTCACATTGAGCATTTGCAGGATTCAAACTCCTACCTAACTATGTTATGACACTCAAGATGGATGCATTAGCAGAGTGCGCTACTCGCATTACTGGGAGGTTTCCCTTCTCCTGCTGTACTTATAGGGTGCTGACATCATCAGTGTTTAGAAAGGGGAATGTGCATCCTGTAGTGTGTTTTCCCAGTTGCCAAAAGTGACATTTCCCTCACACAGACTTGCACACACCAACCCCACTCACACACTGAGCCTTTGTAGGATTCAAACCTCTACCTAACTATGTTATGACACTCGAGACGGATGCATTAGCAGAGCGCACTATCCGGGTTACTGGGCATCTGTTCTGCACCTGCAGTATTTATACGGTGCTGACATCATTATTTCTACAGAGGTATGTACATCTAGTACTACCTGTCAGGTGGGGGATAGCATATATATGCATTTGCAGCCACCTACGTCAGGGTCAGATATGCACATGGCACTGGCAGGTTATGTTTTATACCATGCTTCGTGACCACAGGACCTGTAACACACAACACAACCAGTCCTGACCACCTCTCCCACATCCAGGACACACACTTTGCTTCCCTGGGCACAGTGCCAAGATATGCAGGTGTTCACATACACTATTCCAGTTGCTAACGTCAGGTACAGGCATATTGTGTGTGGGAACTACTTAGGCCTCTACAACATTACTCTACAGCCACTACAATTTGTGAGTCCATGTGCTATGGTAGAACCACTCACCACAGCCACAAGGGGGAATACATATTGCACCTGACCATCTACAACATGGGTACTCACTGTTTCACACCAGAGGTAGACCACCATTGTTGATGTCTGACCATACCCACCTTTCCCTGGCCATCCATATCCCATCCCCACCCCCAGGCAAGGTTGTCACTGCAAACAAACTGTATTTATCAAAAGCAGACTTTACACTTGTGAAGACTGGGATGGAAGACTTCAAAGGACCCATGCTGGGGGAGTATACAGGCCACTCTGCATAATCCTTGACAATTGCATTCTATGAGCATGTGGAAGGTTTGCATTGATCATGCTATCCCAAATATACCCATGACTGCTCCACAACAGGACACCTGTCAGATGTACACCAGCCATATATGAGCTGTCCAACAGAGTGAGCTAATACACTGCAGAGCAGTAGCCCACAGAGGAAGGACATCTCTGAACAGTAGCGGCACGACACTTCAATCCCTCATAATCATCAGGACACAGTGTTGACAGTGAAATTGTCCAGACAATGCAGATAAGGCTCCCCTCAGTCTGTTATTGACACCCACTTACTGTTAGAGGTCCTCAGCAACCCTCTTCCAGCACACACCAACAACATGGCTGTGGCTTAGCAAATTCAAACCCTGGGATCTCCACTGTGTCCCTGCTTGACAGAGGCACAGCACACTAGCCTCACATGGTGCCTTATGTGACCTACTTTACAGTGGCACAGTAGCCTACTGTACTGGGGAGGCAGACACCAAGCACACTCTGGCTAGGCTGTCATTCCCTAGGGCAAACAGCCTAGTGTTGACCTCTACACCCATATGTTTAATTGTCAAATGCACATTATTTGTTGCTGATAGACTGTTTGCAGGTCTTTATTGCCATAGCATTCCCTGTTTGTATGAACAACTTGTGTATCTGTGGAAGATGTTTGCATATGGGAGGGATCCACTATATCACGTATGTCTCTGTAGTCATTTAACTGTGTGCACTGGGCAGATTGCTGTAATCTGGTTGGTTCCTGGAATAACACGTAAAAATACCAGATATGTGTGGCCAACTGCTAAACTGAGATTTGGCCTAAGTGTGTGAGCATGCCCAGTTCAGCCTTCCCATGGTATGTTGTCTGACATATGTCTCATTTATCAAAGTGTGTGAGCATGCCCAGTGTGAGCTTTCCATATGTTGAACTCTGCAGCCCACCACATTTGTGGATGAGTGTGAACTTCAACAAATATCTCCCGTTTATGGTTGTGTGTTGTGTGTCATGTTGTGTAGTTACTGTCCGACTGCTTTTTGTGTGAACACAACAGGGATTATACTGTGCCTGCAGAGTTTGCATGGGATACTTTGCATACAGTTGTCAACATCCTTTCATACTGACCTAACACTGTAGTACCGTATAGTGTACTGGTTCAGTACTTTGACTGTGGTGGACAGTATCCTGGGCTTTAGTCCTATCACTGCTTTACATTTCCATAGTGAGCACAACAGCCTGGTTAGGGGCCAGTTGTGCACATCTGACCATGTTGCATTATGTTCAGATATGAAGTACTTAAACCAGGCTTGTCCAACATTGGTAGTGTATTCCACAACATAGGTGTACATTTGCAAACACTAGCGATGTGCCCTAGGCCATTTCTAATGCTAGTCGGAGAGTGTGTTTGTCCTTCGACACACATTGTAAGTGGAGTTTGCCATGACATATGTCATGGTTAGTATACTGTGCCTCTGTCTACCTGTTGCATAACAGTGATACCCAGGGTAAACCTACCATCTCCCATCCACTCATCAAGATTCCTCTTGAAGAGAATCGATGAGTGACTCTATGGATAGCCTGCACTGGGAGTTTACTCATGAGTGGGGGTGGCTTCTGTGTTATGGATCATGCAGTACAGCTTGTCCTATGTATGTCAGTGCTGGGGTTCAGGTCTCTCATGTGCATAGCTCACTACCATTCAGATTGTACAAGGTGCAGCATGTTTATTGATTCCAGCTTGGACATGGCTTTATACATCAGGCACAGCTTGCCTCTGGGTGGGCAGTATGGCAGTGTGTGTAGCTGCAGTTTGTTTAATCAGGCAACACATGGCATCTGTGCAAGCTCTTTGATACTCCTGGTGAGGTACTGTTGGGGACTTTACAGTTGATGGAGGAGTCTGCTGAGGTACATCCCACAGGGGCTATTGTAGTCAATTGTAACGCTGATGAAGGATGACTGCAGAGCCACAATGACCTCCCCTTATCTAGATCTGACAACCTTCATGATTAGGTGGGTATATGGTATGTTTCTGTAAACACTACAGCCACATGTTTGTCCAATGCAGGATATCTATCACCTTGTGTCCCCAGGTCTCTCATTACATGTTAAGTACGTAATGGGTTAACACCTATGTGGTAATTGGTGGGCACTTACTGTATATCCATGGGGGTTGACTATACACTTTTCTGCAATTAGCTTGCTGACATGACTATGGCTCCAGTTGTCTGTTTCTATGTGGCCCTTTTGTGGGATGCTTGTGTCAGCTGGAGGGTCAGATATGGTGGGCAGTTTGTAGTCCTCTGCAAGCATGTTCAGACACACAGTCCTTCCATGTTGGCCTGTACCTATGGGACATATATACCAAACGAGGGAGGTCCCAGGACCAAGCCTTGTGGAATGCCAGTTATATCTGGTTTGTAGTCTGACATGGCTGCAGCATGTCTGACCATGTCAGTTCTGTCCTTGGTCTGGTTTGCAACCCCTCTACTGACATAGGGGTTTATATTTAAGCTGGTGAGCATATCTATAATGAACATGTAGGGTATTGTATAGAAGCCTTTGCAAGGTCCAGCTACGCTGTGTGGACCACATTTCCCTCATCAATGACCTTAATGACTGTTTCAAATGAGTCAAACATGTTTAGGGGCAGGATCTGCAGTTAAGAAAGCCACACTGGGTAGGGTCCGGTGTCAGTAGGTCCCCAATATCTTTATGTCTGCGGTACATGCTGATCCTTTCCATAACTGTGCAGACCGAGCTTCTCAGGATTCTGGGGTGGTAGTTTTCAGTATCCATTCAGGCAACACCTTTGTTGAGAACGACCACTGTTGTTGTACACTGCTCTTTGGGTACATATCCTGTGGTAAGGCTGACATTGAGCAGTAGTGTGATTTGGCATTCCATTCTTCTTGGAGTCCATGTTGGACTCAGCCCAGGACACCATCTCATACCATTGCTGCTGTGTGTTTTGCTTTGTAGATGCTGGCTGTTACCTCAGTATCTGCAATGTCAGGGGGCCAGCAGTCTGCTGGGATAGATATTTTGCATTCTGTCGGGATGTATGTTGGCAATATGTGTGTGTGTTTGGTATGTTGTTTGTAATATTTGTGTGATTCAGAGCATATCTGTGAATTCCCAACACGGTTCCTACCATCAGTTGTGGAAGCCTTGGGATTATCCTTAGTGTCCTGTACACTTTGTATCTTCATAGGTTCATAGGTTCATACTTGGCTATCCACCCTAGGGCATTTGTAAGCCTAGCCAGAGTGTGTGTGGCTTTTGCCACCCCTTGCTATGTGAATATTATGGCCATTTATGATTTGCTTTGCTGTGCCTCTGTCTGGACGTGACACAGTGAAGACCCCCAGTGTAAATCTACGATCATCCATCCACCTGGCAAGATTCCTGTTGAAGAGTGTCAGTGAGGGGCTCTGCCTAACATGGAGTGGGATTCTGTTCCAGGGTGTGGGGAGCCTCTGGGTTATGTATCTGTCCCTCCAGCACATCCTATTTCATTATGTGTTGAGGTTGACATCTCTCACTCTCACAGCTCCGAGGGCTTTGAGTTTTCTGGGGTGGAGCATGTCCATTACTCCTGTGTTGGACATGGCCTTGTACAACAGAAATACAATGCCTCTGTGTAGGCAGTATGTCACTGCATTCAGCTGGGGTGTCTACAGCCAGGCAGCATATGACATATATTTGAGACCCTTTATCCTCTTGGTGAGGTACCATTGAGGTCTTTCTAACTGCTGCAGGTGTCAGGTAAGGTACATCCCAAATGAGGCATTGTACTAGATTATGGGTCTGATAAGAGAACGGTATAGGGGCACAATGACCTCTGTTGACGTAGATGTGAATCCTTTCATGATACGGTGTCCAATATAGACAGTCTTCCTAGGCACATTGGCAATGTGAGTGTCACATAACAGGTTACTGTCCACTTGTGTCCCTAGGTCCCTGATTACTCCTTCCATACATAATGGTTTACCACCTATGTGGTAATTTGTGAGTACCTTGTTTGGTATTTGGTGGGACATTCATACTGTCCAGTGTCTTCAGGACGGCTGGGTGGGGTTCCTATGTGTGAGAGTGTGGTCTGTAGCATGCTACAGACTGTACAGCAGTCTTGCCTATGGTTAGTTGCACATGGGTGGACTCCAATGCCTTGTGCATTGTCAGTTACCTGGACGTATGGGTGTCTGTGCTGAATATGGATACTCACCCTCCTTTATGTTTTGTTCCAGGTTTTGGGGCCATAACGCATGATATGTGGTATAACCTGGTAGTGCTGGTGTGCTGTCAGGAGGCTTGCAGCAGGTTTCTGTCACTGCACAGACATCGATGTTCTCCATACTGGGGATGGCCTCGGGAGCATGCATATTGAGGTTTAGACATCTGGCATTGGTCAGCATTACCCTTATGTTTCTTTCCACTTATGTTTTGTAGGGTGGTGGGTTAGTCTTTTCAGCCTTGCCTACGAAAGGCTCTATGGAGGTGTCACAAGCCTTATCCAATATCCAGACGCCCAGGGGTAACAGGTGCAAGCCATCCCTGGAACAGCTGCGTGGCTTGTCAAGCATGACATCCCAAGCAGACAGACATTGGATCCCCTTGGAATGACACCAGTAATTGTGCTACTTGTTATAACTGATCATTCCGTGTTTGTACTGTGGCATCATTCTTGGTGAGGGTAGGATGCTGCAAACGGTCAGTGTCATACCGGCCTGGACTACATAATCGGAGAGCTCATCTGTGTCTCTTTTCATGTAGTCCGGGGAGGTACATCTCAGGTCATTCACACCAGCATGGTCTATGACTGCATCATATTTCTACTTGCTTTGGGGTGACCTGCATACTTGTGTTATGTGGCGTATTGTAGCAGCCTACAGGCAGCTTTCTGTATCCTTTCCCTTGTTCAGTCTGGTGTGCGGGACAGCAGCGTGTCTCACTATGGAGTCACCTATTACAACTGTATCAGGCATGTTGTTTCTCCTTCTGGCCTGTGACTGTTTTGCACACCAGCTTTGTGTACTATGTGTTGCATGTGCTATGTTTGGAGGTTGTTTGATTGGGTGTCTGCTTTGGAGGCCTCTGTTGGTGTGTTGAGTTTGTAATTCGGGCCTCCGGGAATGTTTTTCTGTGTTTATGTCTTTGGTTTGCAGATGTGATAGGTCTATGTGGGACTGGGTTTGTGGTGTGTGTGGTTACCTTCTCCTCCTGACTAGTTTTGGGAGTACTGAGGTGAGGGAGCTCAGCCTCCAGTTTGGATAGATGGTTGCATCTCTCACATATATTTGTATTTCTTGGGGGGAGTTGGGTGTTGTCTGTGTACTTGGGGCAGGTGTAACATTGCCTCAAGATTCACAGATTCAACTTGTTGTAGCTGGCCTTAGTGGATTGTATGTGTGGACATATTTTATTGCCATACTACTGATCAGTGATTACTTCTTTTTTATGTTTGCTCTATCATGTAGTAGCTTCCTCATTCTCTTGCATGGTTTGGTTATGGCTGGTGTCCACCATGCCAGATGCCTGCATGTATGGCATTGTGTCTTGTTTTAATTTAGGATTGCATAATCCAAGCATTCCTGGCAGTGTTCATGGAATGCCTGTATAACAGGTTCTGAGGTGTGGCCCATATTTTGCACCTGCACAGGACCTTTAATGGATTCCACATCAGTTTGGAGGAGTGCAAATTTTGCTTTACACATGTTTTTCACTGTGGTTTTCTGGCCAGGACTGTGGTCAGGATGTGTATATCCAGTGTGATTACTCTATGGTCTGGTCTTACCAGTGAGCAGTACACTTCTCATCTTGCCATCCAGTACCCATGTTGCTGATTATCACATCCAGTATGCTTACCCCTCTTGTGGGAGTGGTACATTGTTCCTGGGCATTTTGGTTTATGGATTCTATGAACTTTTGTCCTACAGTGTTGGAGCTAGTATAATGCTCCCAGTCTATGTCTGGGTATTTTCAGTCACCCAATATAATGTGGTTTGGAGGACTTGATATATTCATATATTCCATCATAGGCCAGGTGCAGTTCCTGGTGTTGGGACGGTAGTCTGTAGCAGGCTATAAACTGGGGGGGCAGTTTTAGCCACTGTTACTTGACCATGGCTAGTCCATGCTGCTTCTTGTTGTGGTACCAACATGGGGGTGTGGTTATCCTTGACAATTATTGCTAGTCACCCTCCTTTTGTAGCTTGTTCCATGTTTTGAGGCTGTACAGCACAGTATGAGGTGTAACCTGGTAGTGTTAGGGTGCTGTTGTGAGCCTTGACCCAGTTTTCTGTTACAGCACAGATATCAACATTCTCCATACTGGGTGAGTTTAGACTGCATGCATCTTGCTGTTTAGACTTCTAGCATTGGGTAGCATTACATCTAGGTTCTTATCCCTTCTGATACCTATGGAGGTAGGTTTGTGTTTTGAGCCTTACCTATTCAGGGCACACTGTGAGTAACAACAGCCTTTGCCAGTATCCATACAGCCTGCACTGATAGGTGCACGCCAGTTCTAGCAGGTGGAGCATCATGTCATGCTCAGCATGTCATCCCAGGCTGGCACACATTGGATCCCCTTTGACTAATTGCAATACTTCAGCCAATTATTGCACTTGATCATCTCATTGTCATATTGTGGCATGATGCTTGGTGAGGGTAGGATGTTAGTCACGGTCCTCAGGTGTGCATATAGTACATGGTGTTACATTACTTAACACATGGCATTCATGCCTCAGGTGGTGCTGCAGGGCTGCCTCTGTCGGATGCACATATTACACTCCCTGTACATGTTTGTGAGCAGGTCATGTCATTTTAGGCATCCCTGTTATTATTTGAGTGAGTCAGAGGGGGTATCATTTCCAGGGTTCCTACTGAACCAGTGTATGTGCTATGCGTTGCCTCTTTGCCAAGGCCAGGGCATACTGGGCACGCCTCCTTCTGCCTACTGGGGCAGGCTCAGGTTTTTCCTCCTCTGAGTCATGCTCTGCCTGTGATGGCCTTGGCAATGGTGGGGGGCTGTTTGGCCCAGCCCTATGCTGGTCCTGCTGCAGCTGTTTTCGCAAGATCATATTATGTAGCATAGCACATACCATGACAATTTGGGTACATGTAGTTGGTGTGTACTGCAAGGCTCCACCAGATGTGTCCAGACACCGGAACCGTGACTTGAGCAGCCCAAACACACACTCTATTACATTATGTGTTTGTGCGTGTGCCTCATTATGGCATTCCTGTTCAGGTGTGTGTGCGTTTCTGATGGGTGTCATCAGCCACGGCTCCAGTGCATAACCTGCATCCCCCACTAGTGTATACAAAAGGATCAGCTTTGGTTAGGCCAATGAAAATGATAAATACTTACTAAAACTAAAAGATGTGTTCAACCTTTTCAGAGCATGCAGACATTATTTGTAAGCTGGTCACTACAACAGCTTATTGTACATTGAAATGTGTTAGGCCTAACGATCAATATATATTAATATTATTACTTTAAGGTTTGCTGAAGCCTAACTAGAATATTCTTACAGCATTATAAAAAGCATCAACTCATTAAAAGATTAGAATAGTTTCAGATATTAATTTGAATAATAATTCAGCAAGAGTCACAACACTGAGTTTCTCTGTTTGTATCCATTTGCTGAATAATTAAACATGATGAGGACAGAGTGGTTTACTATTATCTTGGGTGAGGGAAGTCCTACGTACAAAAATCAGACTGCCTCCCTTTCTCTACGAAAATATGATGATGATGTTGATGTTGATACATTTAAGTAGCAGGGGTTGTGGTTGGTTTAGACTCCCATGTGACAGGTGCAATGAAGTTTGCTACTCCCACAAAATTGCTTGTGTTTAGTTTACATTTCATTGGTTAGTTAATGAGCTAGTTAAGATACTGCTACTATGTTAACTTACCAGCTTCTCAACCTATGAATCTATATATATATATATATATATATATATACATACATACACACACACATAAGATTGTGGGGATACAGAGGGGCTTCCTACTATAAAAAGCAACTGACAGCAACAGTGACTATGAAGAATATCACTGCGTGTCGACATTTGCTGTTCTTCTGTACTTCCCTAGTTTTCTTTCTTTCTTTTTTTGTTCTTTGATAATTCTGAGACTGATAGTTGAGAGTCTTGGAATTACAGCAAGGAGCCAGGATACCCCCACCAAGCCCCTTTAGTTCACAGAAAGGATTACTACACTGAATAGTGCTTGACTCATATGCAGAAACAAAAGCTGTTAAGTTTTACTTTTTTTCTTTTAAATTTCTGCAACTCACAGTCACACTGAGGTAATCCTCTCTGTGTTACATTAGCTATGCTATGTGTCACTGCACTGTAGTTTATTTAGCTTTATTCATCTGTAACACTACTTAATAAGAAAAGTATATGTAATTATGCAAATATATTTCAAAGAATAATCTTGCCATGAGCAAAGAAATAGTACTGGTATTTTGTACAAACAATTAATGGGAGGATTTTAGAACACTGTGTTCAGGTTATGACAGTAAATACTGATATAATGAACATAAAAACAGGTGATAAATACAATGCTGTTACTGAAAGGATGCAAGTGGCAATGTGCATCAAATCATGACTTTTGTATGGGACCATATGATACATTTTAGGGTATTATAAATCATATTGTGATTTTCCTGAATAGCTAATAGTGTTACCTTTCAGCCATTTTCTTTCCAGAACACTCCAGCTTATTTGCTTATTCTTCTTTCATTCCTTCTCTTACTTTCTCACTGTCCTCTCCTCTGTCCCTTCTTACTCCTTTTCACTGTCTGCTGCATTAACAACCATTCTCTTATATATGTATATGTAAGTCATTCTATATGTGTAAGTCGTTCTATACAACTCAATGCAGGGCTTGCATTTGAAGGGATGTGTGTTTTCTATAGGTTCATAGGTAAGTATTAGGTGAGCTGGCCTTGCAGGACATTTTAAAACTAGCCAATTTCCATTTATGTGCTTGAAATAACCTATCCCATTTGGTTACAGATTGGCCTTACCCATCCCATGGTCAATAATTATCATATCATAGATAATTTGAGGGGACCCGTGCATGGAATAAAGTGCTTAATTTGTCCATTAGTAGTATGAAGTGCAGGCCTGAGGTAGATTTTCTGTTTCCAATCCATAGATCTAAGTTGCACTTGAAATGGACAGAGATGAACTTTCTTTTATGTGGATGGGAGTCTGTTACAGAGCAGCTGTATCCTCTGTGTACTACACCTGTCCCTCCAAACCTTTCTGTTGATGTTGCAAAAGAGGTTTAGTTCCTTGGAAATCATTAAGAATATTCATAGTGTTATATGCATGCTAGAGTTAAATTCTTTTAGGGCATACTGCTGCAGTTTCCATATAGGGACAGACAGACAGATACTATGGCAGTTTACTTCACTATATTAGGTTGAGAATGGAAAACTAGCAGCACTAACTAGTTGTGGTGTGGTTACAGGAAAAGTACTTTTTCTCTATATGATGCCTCTACTAGGAGAAGCCACGTCTGTACTAACGTGTTTACTCTACCTTATTCTTTTAACTTTTTAACAAATGAGTGTATTTCAGTTGTAATAAAAATAAAATAAGTTTTTATATACTATAAAACCAGAAATAGAGGCATAAAAATCGTATATGTTTATATAAGGATATGGTTATATTAAACCCAAATTAAATAACATGCAAACACACCCACTGTGAATACTATGACTAAACTGTTTCTGTAAAAAATGCTTGATAGTATTAACTTAATAATATAACTGTTTGTATGCAAAATGAGCAAATAAAACAGCACCTAAACATCAATTCTGCTGGCGAGTAAGCCCTACTGCACCTCCAAGTCCATTACATACAATTTCATTAACTCTGAGACTGCACTTAGTTAGAAAAAGCGCATATTTCCATTTTACACTTTCTCCCCGTCCGTGTGATCCAACACATACAGAACAATACTATGGGCAATTACAGTAAATAATATATAATTGCCTACAATACTGGAAATAATATAACCTGAGTAAAAGATACAGGACATTATATTGCAATTTCT